>NC_086451.1:21479975-21642475 GCF_028390025.1 Pseudophryne corroboree | reverse complement strand
CTATATCTATATTTCTCTATCGTCCTAGTGGATGCTGGGGTTCCTGAAAGGACCATGGGGAATAGCGGCTCCGCAGGAGACAGGGCACAAAAGTAAAGCTTTCCGATCAGGTGGTGTGCACTGGCTCCTCCCCCTATGACCCTCCTCCAAGCCAGTTAGATTTTTGTGCCCGGCCGAGAAGGGTGCAATCTAGGTGGCTCTCCTAAAGAGCTGCTTAGAAAAGTTTAGCTTAGGTTTTTTATTTTACAGTGAGTCCTGCTGGCAACAGGATCACTGCAACGAGGGACTTAGGGGAGAAGAAGTGAACTCACCTGCGTGCAGGATGGATTGACTTCTTGGCTACTGGACATCAGCTCCAGAGGGACGATCACAGGTACAGCCTGGATGGTCACCGGAGCCTTGCCGCCGGCCCCCTTGCAGATGCTGAAGTAAGAAGAGGTCCAGAATCGGCGGCAGAAGACTCCTCAGTCTTCTAAAGGTAGCGCACAGCACTGCAGCTGTGCGCCATTTTCCTCTCAGCACACTTCACACGGCAGTCACTGAGGGTGCAGGGCGCTGGGAGGGGGGCGCCCTGGGAGGCAAATGAATACCTATTTTGGCTAAAAATACCTCACATATAGCCTCCGGAGGCTATATGGAGATATTTAACCCCTGCCAGAATCCGTTAAGAGCGGGAGACGAGGCCGCCGAAAAAGGGGCGGGGCCTATCTCCTCAGCACACAGCGCCATTTTCCCTCACAGAAAGGCTGGAGGGAAGGCTCCCAGGCTCTCCCCTGCACTGCACTACAGAAACAGGGTTAAAACAGAGAGGGGGGGCACTAATTTGGCGCTAGAAATATATAAAAAAGATGCTATAAGGGAAAACACTTATATAAGGTTGTCCCTATATAATTATAGCGTTTTTGGTGTGTGCTGGCAAACTCTCCCTCTGTCTCTCCAAAGGGCTAGTGGGTCCTGTCCTCTATCAGAGCATTCCCTGTGTGTGTGCTGTGTCTCGGTACGTGTGTGTCGACATGTAGGAGGACGATGTTGGTGAGGAGGCGGAGCAATTGCCTGTAATGGTGATGTCACTCTCTAGGGAGTCGACACCGGAATGGATGGCTTATTTAGGGAATTACGTGATAATGTCAACACGCTGCAAGGTCGGTTGACGACATGAGACGGCCGACAAACAATTAGTACCGGTCCAGACGTCTCAAAAACACCGTCAGGGGTTTTAAAAACGCCCGTTTACTTTAGTCGGTCGACACAGACACAGACAGGGACACTGAATCCAGTGTCGACGGTGAATAAACAAACGTATTCCTTATTAGGGCCACACGTTAAAGGCAATGAAGGAGGTGTTACATATTTCTGATACTACAAGTACCACAAAAGAGGGTATTATGTGGGATGTGAAAAAACTACCATAGTTTTTCCTGAATCAGATAAATTAAATAAAGTGTGTGATGATGCGTGGGTTCCCCCCGATAGAAAATTATGGGCGGTATACCCTTTCCCGCCAGAAGTTAGGGCGCGTTGGGAAACACCCCTTAGGGTGGATAAGGCGCTCACACGCTTATCAAAACAAGTGGCGGTACCGTCTATAGATAGGGCCGTCCTCAAGGACCAGCTGACAGGAGGCTGGAAAATATCATAAAAAGTATATACACACATACTGGTGTTATACTGCGACCAGCGATCACCTCAGCCTGGATGTGCAGAGCTGGGGTGGCTTGGTCGGATTCCCTGACTAAAAATATTGATACCCTTGACAGGGACAGTATTTTATTGACTATAGAGCATTTAAAGGATGCATTTCTATATATGCGAGATGCACAGAGGGATATTTGCACTCTGGCATCATGAGTAAATGCGATGTCCATAACTGCCAGAAGATGTTATGGACACGACAGTGGTCAGGTGATGCAGATTCCAAACGGCACAAAGGTGTATTGCCGTATAAAGGAAGAGGAGTTATTTGGGGTCGGTCCATCGGACCTGGTGGCCACGGCAACTGCTGGAAAATCCACCGTTTTTTACCCTAAGTCACATCTCTGCAGAAAAAGACACCGTCTTTTCAGCCTCAGTCCTTTCGTCCCTATAAGATCATATCTGCCCAGGGATAGAGGAAAGGGAAGAAGACTGCAGCAGGCAGCCCATTCCCAGGAACAGAAGCGTTCCACCGCTTCTGACAAGTTCTCAGCATGGCGCTGAGACCGTACAGGACCCCTGGATCCTACAAGTAGTATCCCAGGGGTACAGATTGGAATGTCGAGACGTTTCCCCTTCGCAGGCTCCTGAAGTCTGCTTTACCAAGGTCTCCCTCCGACAAGGAGGCAGTATGGGAAAAAAATTCACAAGCTGTATTCCCAGCAGGTGATAATTAAATTACCCCTCCTACTACAAGAAAAGGGGTATTATTCCACACTATATTGTGGTACTGAAGCCGGAAGGCTAGGTGAGACTTATTCTAAAAATTTTTTTTGAACACTTACAAAGGTTCAAATCAAGATGGAGTCACTCAGAGCAGTGATAACGAACCAGGAAGAAGGGGACTATATAGTGTCCCGGGACATCAGGGATGCTTACCTCTATGTCCCAAATTTGCCCTTCTCACTAAGGGTACCTCAGGTTCGTGGTGCAGAACTGTCACTATCAGTTTCAGACGCTGCCGTTTGGATTGTCCACGGCACCCCGGGTCTTTACAAAGGTAATGGCCGAAATGATGATTCTTCTTCGAAGAAAAGGCGTCTTCATTATCCCTTACTTGGACGATCTCCTGATAAGGGCATAGTCCAGGGAACAGTTGGAGGTCGGAGTAGCACTATCTCGGATACTGCTACAACAGCACGGGTGGATTCTAAATATTCCAAAATCGCAGCTGATCCCGACGACACGTCTGCTGTGCCTAGGGATGATTCTGGACACAGTCCAGAAAAAGGTGTTTCTCCCGGAAGAGAAAGCCAGGGAGTTATCCGAGCTAGTCAGGAACCTCCTAAAAACAGTGCATCATTGCACAAGGGTCCTGGTAAAATTGGTGGCTTCCTACGAAGCAATTCCATTCGGCAGATTTCACGCAAGAACTTTTCAGTGGGATCTGCTGGACAAATGGTCCGGATCGCATCTTCAGATGCATCAGCGGATAACCCTATATCCAAGGACAAGGGTGTCTCTCCTGTGGTGGTTATAGAGTGCTCATCTTCTAGAGGGCCGCAGATTCGGCATTCAGGATTGGATGCTGGTGACCACGGAGCCCAGCCCGAGAGGCTGGGGAGCAGTCACACAAGGAAAAAATTTCCAGGGAGTGTGATCAAGTCTGGAGACTTTTCTCCACATAAATATACTGGAGCTAAGGGTAAATTTATAATGCTCTAAGCTTAGCAAGACCTCTGCTTCAAGGTCAGCCGGTATTGATCCAGTGGGAAAAACATCACGGCAGTCGCCCACGTAAACAGACAGGGCGACACAAGAAGCAGGAGGGCAATGGCAAAAACTGCAAGGACTTTTCGCTGGGCGGAAAATCATGTGATAGCACTGTCAGCAGTGTTTCATCCCGGGAATGGAAACTGGGAAGCAGACTTCCTCAGCAGGCACGACCTCCACCCGGGAGAGTGGAAACTTCATCGGGAAGTTTTTTCCACATGATTGTAAACCGTTGGGAAATACCAAAGGTGGACATGATGGCGTCCCGTCTGAACAAAAAACGGGACAGGTATTGCGCCAGGTCAAGAGACCCTCAGGCAATAGCTGTGGACGTTCTGGTAACACCGTGGGTGTACCAGTCGGTGTATGTGTTCCCTCCTCTGCTTCTCATACCTAAGGTGCTGAGAATTATAAGACGTAGAGGAGTAAGAACTATACTCATGGCTCCGGATTGGCCAAGAAGGACTTGGTACCCGGAACTTCAAGAGATGCTTACAGAGGTCTTATGGCCTCTGCCGCTAAGAAGGGACTTGCTTCAGCAAGTACCATGTCTGTTCCAAGACTTACCGCAGCTGCGTTTGTCGGCATGGCGGTGGAAAGCCGGATCCTAAAGGAAAAAGGCATTCCGGAAGAGGTCATTCCTACCCTGGTCAAAGCCAGAAAGGAGGTGACCGCACAACATTATCACCACATGTGGCGAAAATATGTTGCGTGGTGTGAGGCCAGGAAGGGTCCACAAAGAAATTTCAACTCGGTCGTTTCCTGCATTTCCTGCAAACAGGAGTGTCTATGGGCCTCAAATTGGGGTCCATTAAGGTTCAAATTTCGGCCCTGTCGATTTTCTTCCAGAAAGAATTGGCTTCAGTTCCTGAAGTCCAGAAGTTTGTCAAGGGAGTATTGCATATACAACCCCCTTTTGTGCCTCCAGTGGCACTGTGGGATCTCAACGTAGTTCTGGGATTCCTCAAATCACATTGGTTTAAAACCAGTCAAATCTGTGGATTTGAAGCATCTCACATGAAAAGTGACCATGCTCTTGGCCCTGGCCTGGACCAGGCGAGTGTCAAATTGGTGGTTTTTTCTCAAAAAAGCCCATATCTGTTTGTCCATTCGGACAGGGCAGAGCTGCGGACTCGTCCCCAGTTCTCTCCCTAAGGTGGTGTCAGTGTTTCACCTGAACCAGCTTATTGTGGTGCCTTGCACTTACTAGGGACTTGGAGGACTCCAAGTTGCTAGATGTTGTCAGGGCCCTGAAAATATGTTCCAGGACGGCTGGAGTCAGGAAAACTGACTTGCTGTTATCCTGTATGCACCCAACAAACTGGGTGCTCTTGCTTCTAAGCAGACTATTGCTAGTTGGATGTGTAATACAATTCAGCTTGCACATTCTGTGGCAGGCCTGCCACAGCCAAAATATGTAAATGCCCATTCCACAAGGAAGGTGGGTTCATCTTGGGCGGCTGCCCGAGGGGTCTCGGCTTTACAACTTTGCCGAGCAGCTACTTGGTCAGGGGCAAACACGTTTGCTAAATTCTACAAATTTGATACTCTGGCTAAGGAGGACCTGGAGTTCTCTCATTCGGTGCTGCAGAGTCATCCGCACTCTCCCGCCCGTTTGGGAGCTTTGGTATAATCCCCATGGTCCTTTCAGGAACCCCAGCATCCACTAGGACGATAGAGAAAATAAGAATTTACTTACCGATAATTCTATTTCTCGGAGTCCGTAGTGGATGCTGGGCGCCCATCCCAAGTGCGGATTATCTGCAATACTTGTACATAGTTACAAAAATCGGGTTATTATTGTTGTGAGCCATCTTTTCAGAGGCTCCGCTGTTATCATACTGTTAACTGGGTTTAGATCACAAGTTGTACGGTGTGATTGGTGTGGCTGGTATGAGTCTTACCCGGGATTCAAAATTCCTCCCTTATTGTGTACGCTCGTCCGGGCACAGTACCTAACTGGCTTGGAGGAGGGTCATAGGGGGAGGAGCCAGTGCACACCACCTGATCGGAAAGCTTTACTTTTGTGCCCTGTCTCCTGCGGAGCCGCTATTCCCCATGGTCCTTTAAGGAACCCCAGCATCCACTACGGACTCCGAGAAATAGAATTATCGGTAAGTAAATTCTTATTATCTTTCTCATATTTCTCTATCACTCGTTCATCTATCTATCTATCTATCTATCTATCTATCTATCTATCTATCTATCTATCTATCTATCTATCTACAACAAGCGTGTGACATCACAGCCAGCACTACACTCCCATCCCATTACACACATGGAAGAAGTGTAGCTCACACTGCCCCATCCATACCAGCGGCTGGCTCTTAGTGTGTGGCGTCCGCGGTGACACTGAATGAGTGACATTATGTCACTGATCTGGTGCATTCGGCACCGCTACAACCTGGAACCCAACTGCCTAGTTTTTCCTATTCATAGTCGGCCCTGGTTGGACATGTATACATGCATCTTCTCAGCTAAGGGCCTGATTCAGACACGTACGTGAACATGATGTTTATGCTCATCTCCGATGATGTCTGTTCTGCGCATGCGTAGGACCAGTACTGCGTATGTGCAGATCTGTGGATGCGACGAGGGTCGCAGTGCCCCCCGAAGATGCAGCATTAGTGCCATGCTGCGGCCATTTGAGGGCATGGATGTTGCAGCGACGGACAGCGTTCTCAAAAACGGGATGTGATGGCCCCGTATTTCGAGGCACGCCAAGGCCAGAGACAGCGTCTTCCGATGCTGCACCACTGGCCCTGGAAAGCAAATATCCCAGCCACCCTGGTAACCTGAGGCTGGCCCTTATAATCGATGGTCATGTAGATGATCCGATGCAGCGTCTTCCGATGCAGCAGCAGATCACAAAACCCAGCAGGAGGCGCCTTGCTACTACAGACTCCTGCTGCTGTTACATCGCTGTGTACAAGACGTAGCGGCTGTGGTATTGCGCCTACCTCAGAATCTGCGCCTAAAACACTAATAACAAAATGATACAATAACATGTACAGTAACTATAACCCATCCAGCCATAGTGTCTAACAGCCTACGCTCCTCACATGTCAGGGTCACGCTGTTCTTGATGTGTCTTTTCTTCTCTTTTCTGCTACCAGTACGTCAGGCGTTCTACTATTGGTCGACAGTGACTACGTCGACAACTGAAATAGGTCAACATGGTCTTTGTGTCGACACGATCAAGGTTGACATGGAAAAAGGTTGACATGAGTTGTTTTTCTTTGTTTTTTTGTGCCATTTTCTTCACAAAGTGACTGGGAACCCCAATTAGTGCACGGTGTCCGCACGCCATGCTTCAGGCAAGGTGCCTCACTCCGCTACCGCTGTGCACGGCACAGGTTACTATTCCCAATCGTAGTCCACGTGCACGGCCGGACTGGCCATCTGGCACTTCTGGCACATGCCATAAGGGCCGATGGGCAGGTGGGCCGAACCGGTCACTTGGAGAGCCGGAAAGGCCACGCGCAGCGCAGCCTCCGGCTCTCTGGTTCCATGGACTCCAACGAGTCCACACCCCCATGACTCGCAGCACGCCCCCATACGTCCACGCGGCGCGCCCCCTGTGATATATGTGCGCCCCTCCCCCTCGTGACGCACGCACTCATTCATGAGTGCCAGGGCCGAACTAAGGCCCCAGTCCGTCGCTGTCCACGTGGATCGTAAAGTGTGAAAAAGGACAAAATATGAAAAATAATGTGAAAAACTCATGTCGACCTTTTTCCATGTTGACCTAGTGACCGTGTCAACCTAATGCATGTCAACCTAATGCATGTCAACCAATAGAGGATGACCTAATGACTGTCGACCTAAGTGTGGTCGACCAAGAGACCGGATACCGTGCAGGCAGCCAGCTATGAGTTTAATGTGGGAATCCTGCAGTGTTGCTGTGTGTTATTGTGCTAAAACCATTGTTGACTCTCCTGTGCACACAGCAACTCATTATCTCCTGTATGTATCATTGTAGCTGCCTTGTGTGTGGTTATGTGTTTGTGCTATAGCACTTTTTGTGCGCTGTTTTATGACATGTTTATATCTGTCCGCCAACGTGCTCGTTTCACTTCAAATAAATGGAAGAAGTGTGACCTTTAGTAACGGTATGTTGTTTATTACGCAGACCAATTATTAATGGATTTCTATTTTTAGTCGCAGATATAAAGCATAGTGATATGGTGATTAGCGTTATTGCCTCACAGTGCTGGCGTCACCATGCTATATGTGGAGTTTGTATGTTCTCCCCATGTTTCAGGGACAGTTTTCCCAGCAGTCCATATTGGTAGGTTAGTGTGTGTGAGAGAGGATGTACACTTTACGCCCCCCCTGGGGCAGGAACCAATTTTGACGATTGAACATTCTCTGTACAGGGCTGCGGAATATATTGCTGCCATATAAATGAAGGTTAATAATCAAAGTAAAGAAAATAAATTTAATAGAATATAATCAAAAGCATGAAGACAATGGGGGTCATTCCGAGTAGATCGCTCGCTAGCTGTTTTTAGCAGCCGTGCAAATGCTAAGCCGCCGCCCTCTGGGAGTGTATCTTAGATTAGCAGAAGTGCGAACGAAAGGATCGCAGAGTGGCTACAAAAAAAAATTGTGCAGTTTCAGAGCAGCTGCAGACCTACTCCTAGATTGCGATCACATCAGACTGTTTAGTTCCGGATTTGACGTCACAAACACGCCCGGCGTTCGCTCAGCCACGCCTGCGTTTTTCCTGGCACGCCTGATTTTTTTCGATCAGTCCCTGAAAACGGTCAGTTGACACCCAAGAAATGCACCCTTCCTGTCAATCACTCTGCGGCCAGCACTGCGACTGAAAAGCTTTGCTAGACCTTGTGTGAAACTACTTCGGCCGTTGTGAAAGTATGTCGCGCGTGCGCATTGCGCCGCATATGCATGCGCAGAAGTGCTGTTTTTTTTGCATCATCGCTGTGCAGCGAACGTTTTCAGCTAGCGATCAACTCGGAATGACCCCCAATGTTTGCAATCCACCCAAGCAGTGCTCTTCTGTATGTTGTGCACAAGTTCCTCAGATCAACATTTCTCCTGTCTCCAAGACTTGATACATCTCCCCGTTAGTGTCTTAAAGGGCCAGTAGACACATTTCTCCCTTTCATCCCTCGTCCTGTCTGCCCTACTCATATCAGTAGCACTGATGCCTGCATTATAGCAGAACTAATTATGCTAAGACGTCAGTGTTCTATAGACCAGTTTTGGGTAACCGGTGACTCTTCAGCTGCTGAGGAACTATAAGTACTTCTGAATATGAGCAATTACTTGGCTCTGGCTTGGTCGGGAATGACGGTGATAAAATGTGTAGAGTCTGGAAACAAACCTCAGCCGCACTGACAGATTTTATGTTATGTTTGTACAAGGGCAGATTATGTAATCTGACTCTGTAATCTATGGTAGCATGTTTCCTTTAATCCCGTATGACCCACGTCAAGCAACTACATGATAGCACAACATGCTTAAATGGTGTAACACGTTCTAGACTGACAATTCAGTGAAACCTTTATACGTGTACTGTATCATTAAGTAATATTTACAATTTTAATTAATACTTTCATTATATTTAGTTTGCATATATGGGTGTCATTAAGACCTGATTGCTTGTTAGCGTTTTTTGCAGCGCTGCGATCAGGTCAGAACTGCATATGCACGCAATGCGCAGGCGCGTCGCACATGTACAAAGCGGATCGTTGCTGTGTGATGGGTTTTACGAAGAATGCATTTGTACAGCCGATTGACAGGAAGAAGGCGTTTGTGGGTGGCAATTGACCGTTTTCTGGAAGTGGTAGGAAAAACGCAGGCGTGTCCAAGCGTGTGCAGGGAGGGTGTCTGACGTCAATTCCGGGCCCAGACAGGATGAAGTGATTGCAGCGGGTGAGTAAGTTCTGGGCAACTCAGAAACTGCACAAAGTTTTTTTGTACCGCTCGGCTGCACATGCGATCGCACACTTGCAAAGCAAAAATACACTCCCCTATGGGTGGCGACTATCTGCTCGCAGCACTGCAAAAAGTAGCTAGCGATCGATCAACTCGGAATGAGGGCCATATCCTGTAGCTGCAATAAGTAAGGTGGTAGTAGGCAGTTAAGTACCAGTGTGACTTATATTACCATAGATAGATGACCTAAGGATTCTTCTTGATACGCCCTAAGGGCCTTAGAGCACGTGTACGACCCTTCCCTGAAGGATGCGATTGGATAGTGATTGACAGCTGCAGGCGTCAGAGGGGGGGAGGGGGTTGGGCGGCGCCGTGGCGTTTGCTGGACGTGGTATGGACAATACAGGCTTATCCGGACCGTTTTCGAGGCAGCTGCATGTGACGTCACGCAGCCGTTCTGAGAAAAAAAATGGCGCCGGGCTGTCTGCCAACACAGCCCGGATGTGCAGGCAGGGGTCATCCTCTAATCGATGCATTCGCAATTAAGTTGAGAACCTGTTGCGTGGAGGCACCACACACATGCTGGGGGCCTTGCGGAAGCTCTGCGTCCATCTCTGAATAGCCCCCTACATGATGACATCACTGATGTACCCTCCTGGGGCTGAGAGTGTAGGGGGTGTATGTGCCCACATTGCACTGGCCGCACCCTCACGGCACTGACCACACCCTCACGGCACTGACCACACCCACACGGCACTGACCACACAGCAACAGCCATTTTCAGCCCCAATTGCGCTTAGATAGTCTATACCACCCAAAGGCAGCGGTTATATGAGGCAAAAGGCATGGGGTGTTATAATTGCTGATTAGTGACGTCTAATACGTTTACCTCAAATATAACATTCTGCAAACACGTTATATGCGCAACATAATGGCGGCTTGTTGTAAGTTCCAATGGTGAGACCACCCGCGCTGTGTCAAGCACAAAGCACATGTCTTTTATGTCTTTTTCATCAATACTCAGATATAGCTTAAATTTACAAGACGGGTGTGCGAGCGACGGGACGGATCTACTTTCTGGAGACATTCATCATTAAGACGTGGTGACAGCTGTGAATGTGGCTGCAGCAACAGGAGACAGTCACAGGAGTGTCGCTATGTAGAGAGAGTGCAAGTGTGTGTGTGTGTGTGTGTGTGTGTGTGTGTGCGCGCGCCCCATACACTACTCCGCCCATCAACATTTTATTAGAATTTAATTGGACACTTTTAAATATAATATTGGTACCATGCAGATCACTCAGACATGAGAGTACCCCTGATGGATACAATATCTTCTTTTTTAAATGTATGCCTTGTGGGTCTTGTAGTTCTACAGCAGCGAGCGGCTGTGTATTAGCCGGGCATGGTTACTTTGTATGTCACACAAGAAAGCATAGGGACCATCTCTCTTTGCGTTTTATTGTACAAAAGCACAGAGAAAGCGACGTTGTACTTTACACACATGCGCTGAGAACGGAAATGATCGCATTCTGCCCATTCCCTCCCACAACGTCAAACTCCGAGATTAATTATTCGCTCTCCCCCTTCTGTAGAGGAAACATCATGTTATTATTACACATGTATCATTCAGGCAGGATAGATAGATAGATAGATAGATAGATAGATAGATAGATAGATAGATAGATAGATAGATAGATAGATAGATAGATAGATATGAGACAGATAGATTAGATAGATAGATAGATAGATAGATAGATAGATAGATAGATAGATAGATAGATAGATAGATAGATAGATAGATAGATAGACAGATATGCGATAGATAGATAGATAGATAGATAGATAGATAGATAGATAGATAGATAGACAGATATGCGATAGATAGATAGATAGATAGATAGATAGATAGATAGATAGATATGAGAGAGAGACAGATAGATAAATAGATAGATAGATAGATAGATAGATAGATAGATAGATAGATAGATATGAGAGAGACAGATAGATAGATAGATAGATAGATAGATAGATAGATAGATAGATAGATAGACAGACAGATATGCAATAGATCGATAGATAGATAGATAGATAGATAGATAGATATGAGAGAGAGACAGACAGACAGATAGATAGATAGATAGATAGATAGATAGATAGATAGATAGATAGATAGATAGATAGATAGATAGATATGAGAGAGACAGATAGATAGACAGATATGCGATAGATAGATAGATAGATAGATAGATAGATAGATAGATAGATAGATAGATATGAGAGAGAGAGACAGATAGATAGATAGATAGATATGAGAGAGACAGACAGATAGATAGATAGATAGATAGATAGATAGATACAGGGGCGGATCCAGAAGAAAATTATAGGGGGGGCACCATGGAAGGGGCAAGTACATTTGCGTGCGGCTTCGGTGCATGTGAGGTGGCGCTTCTTATACAATGCCCACAGTTGTAGCGCTCATTATGCAATGTCCACTGTACTGGTAGTGCCCGTTATATAGACCCCATAGTAGTGGTGCCCCTTATGCAATGCTCGTATTGCCCCCAGTAGTAATGTTGCCTGTAGTAATGCCCCCAGTCATTTAGCGCCCTAGTAGTTATGCCCCCAGTGGTAATGCCCCTGCAGTTATGACCCCAGTAGTTTACACCCACCCCTTTAATTTAGCCTCCCAGTGGTAATGCCCCCTGTAGTTTGCCCCATTGTCGTTTAGCCCCCAGTAGTAATGCCCCCTGTAGTTTGGCCCCTGTAGTTATCCCCCAGTAGTTGGCCCCTGTAGTTTGGCCCCTGTAGTTATCCCCCAGTAGTTGGCCCCTGTAGTTATGCCCCCAGTAGTTTGCCACCCCTGTAGTTTAGCCCCCAAATAGTAATGCCCCTGTAGTTACGCCGCCAGTAGTAATGCCCTCCTGTAGTATGCCCCCAGTAGTTAGCCCCTTTGTAGTTGACCCCCAGTAATAATGTCCCCCAGTAGTTTGCCCCCAGTAGATGCCCCCCAGTAATAATGTCCCCCAGTAGTTTGCCCCCAGTAGATGCCCCCCAGTAATAATGTCCTCCCAGTAGTTTGCCCCCAGTAGTAATGCCCCCTAGGAGTTTGCCCCCAATAGATGACCCCCCAGTAGTAATGCCCCCAGTAGATGCCCCCCAGTAATAATTCCCCCAGTAGATGGCCCCCAGTAAAAATGTCCCCCAGTAGCTGCCCCCAGTAGTAATGCCCCCAATAGATGACCCCCCAGTAGTAATGCCCCCTGTAGATGCCCCCCAGTAATAATGCCCCCAGTAGTAATGCCCCCCCCCCCCAGTAGTAATGCCCCCCAGTAGTAATGTCCCCCCGTAGTTTGCCCCCAGTAGATGCCCCCGCTGCATTAAGGAAGATAAAAAACTTCATACTTACCGAACCCCGTTCCCGCTTCCAGACTTCCTCCTGGCGTCCTCTCCTCAGCACTATGAGAGAGACGTCATGACTGACGTCACTCCCATAGCGCACGCCGCACAGTGACAGCGCCGGAAGCCGAAGCTCAGTACTGAGCTCCTGCCTCCGGCTGCCGCTGTGCAGGGAGACGGGCACTCGCTGGTAACACAATCTCAGCGGGCGCCCGTCATCTCCCTGTGCGGCGCCGGCGCCGGGGGAGAACGGGGAACGGAGGCCACAAATGACAGGGGGGGCACGGGCCCGAGTGCCCCCCCCCCCCCTGGATCCGCCACTGGATAGATAGACAGATATGCGATAGATAGATAGGTAGATAGATAGATAGATAGATAGATAGATAGATATGAGAGAGACAGATAGATAAATAGATAGATAGATAGATAGATAGATAGATAGATATGAGAGACAGACAAATAGATAGATAGATAGATAGATAGATAGATAGATAGATAGATAGATAGATAGATAGATAGATAGATAGATATGCGATAGATAGATAGATAGATAGATAGATAGATAGATAGATAGATAGATAGATAGATAGATAGATGTGAGAGATAGATAGATAGATAGATAGATAGATAGATAGATAGATAGATAGATAGATAGATAGATAGATAGATAGATATGAGAGAGAGAGACAGACAGATAGAGATATAGATAGATAGATAGATAGATAGATAGATATGAGAGAGAGAGAGAGAGAGAGAGAGAGAGAAACAGATAGATAGATAGAGAGACAGACAGACAGACAGACAGATAGATAGATAGATAGATAGATAGATAGATAGATAGATAGATAGATAGATATGAGAGAGATAGATAGATAGATAGATAGATAGATATGAGAGAGACAGACAGATAGATAGATAGATAGATAGATAGATAGATAGATAGATAGATATGAGAGAGACAGATCAGTAGCGGATCTTGCCACGGGCAAGCAGGACTTTTGCCCGGGGCGCCGCCTGACGGAGGCCGCCGCACCAGGGCAAGATCCGCTGCTGCTGTGCCCCCCGCTGCTGCTGCCCGCTGTGAAGGGAAACTAGACGCTACGCGTCTAGTTTCCCTTCGTGGAGAGGACCTTTACTGTGCGGTGCGCGATGACGTCATCGCGCACCGCACATCATTTCAGAGCGCTACTACTGTACAGGGGGCGTACATGACCACGCCCCCTGTATGAAGCCACGCCCCCTATTGCCGCCTGAGCCGCAAAAAGCCCATGAACGGCCCTGAGACAGATAGATAGATAGATAGATAGATAGATAGATAAATAGATATGAGAGAGACAGATAGATAGATATGAGAGAGAGCCAGACAGACAGACAGACAGACAGACAGACAGACAGACAGACAGACAGACAGACAGACAGACAGACAGATAGATAGATAGATAGATAGATAGACAGACAGATATGCAATAGATCGATAGATAGATAGATAGATAGATAGATAGATAGATAGATAGATAGATAGATAGATATGAGAGAGAGAGACAGATATAGATATGAGAGGTAGATAGATATGAGAGATAGATAGATAGATAGATAGATAGATAGATAGATAGATAGATAGATAGATAGAGAGATAGAGAGATAGTATGGATAAAGGCATAATAGAACTATAGATAGATCGATCTGGATAGACATAAAGATGAGAGTTGTAGAGAGAGAGATAAGCATAGATGTGATAAAATACCCTGAGATTGTGTCCACGCATGCGCCACCGCTGGGTACCCCCTGCTGCGATCCACCCCTTCCGATTACACTTACCTGTACCCAGGAACCGGTGATCGGTGATCCAGGAGGGCAGCTAGTCATCGGGTACTGTGCTCTACTGTGACCCACAGCAGCAGCAGCACAGAAACAGATGAACGGCTGCCCTCACCAGATCACCAGATCACTGGTTCCTAGGTACTTTTTTTTTCACATTGATCAGCCTGTGGTCTAGCAGACACACATGGCTGATCACAGGAGCTGGATCCGAGCACAGACTTCACTGCCAGCAGGCAGAAAAGTCTGTGCAGGAGTCAGGGATACAGAGGGAAGCCCTGAAAACTCTATCTCAAGATAGCGTTATTATCACAGGGCTCCCTCCAGTGTTTCTTTACAATTGTTATTAGTCTCTTCAGGCAGATCACATTACTAGTATGGGAAATGTGATCTGGAATGCGAATTTAGGGGATTGGGGGAGGCTTTTGCTAATGACAGATAAGTAGAGAGATAGGCTTAAGGGGGATACACACTAGGAAATTCAGCTTAAAATATAAACGATAACGACATTTTAACTGTCATCATTTCCACCATATCGACTTTTCAAACTCTCTATATACTGAACTAGTTACCAGCCTGTCCAAATAATGGCACTACATAACAGTAATGTCAGCGCCGGCAGCTGTGCGTGCCGGAATAGAGCAACGCTTGATTTGCTCCATCGTGCACCATCTAGTGGCTGCCGGCGTAAAAAAAAAACACTTGAATTCCCCCATAGAGATGAGGAGCAACGTTAGCAATTTATTATATAGGGTGTTGAAAGTATGTACATATTGAATGTCGACATATAGTCCATGTCAACATTTTGGTAAACTAAATATTGTACCTGCCGACATTATGGTTTCTATGTTTTGAATATGTAAATTTAGACTGTGGAAGTAATATACCGCCATACCCTGCACAATTGTCATGTCCGCTCGGCAGTGCGTACCATGGGCCTAATTCTGAGTTGATCGCAGCAGCAACTTTGTTAGCAGATGGGCACAACCATGTGCACTGCAGGGGGGGAAGGGGGGGCAGATGTAACATGTGCAGAGAGAGTTAGATTTGGGTGGGGTGTGTTCAAACTGAAATCTAAATTGCAGTGTAAAAATAAAGCAGCCAGTATACTATTTACCCTGCACAGAAACAAAATAACCCACCCAAATCTAACTCTCTCTGCACGTGTTACATCTGCCCCATCTGCAGTGCACATGGGGGGTAATTCCAAGTTGATCGCAGCAGGAAATTTTTTAGCAGTTGGGCAAAACCATGTGCACTGCAGGGGAGGCAGATATAAAATGTGCAGAGAGAGTTAGATTTGGGTGGGTTATTTTGTTTCTGTGCAGGGTAAATACTGGCTGCTTTATTTTTACACTGCAATTAAGATTGCAGATTGAACACACCACACCCAAATCTCTGTCTGCACATGTTACATCTGCCCTATCTGCAGTGCACATGGGGGGTCATTCCGAGTTGTTCGCTCGCAAGCGGATTTTAGCAGATTTGCTCATGCTAAGCCGCCGCCTACTGGGAGTGAATCTTAGCTTCTTAAAATTGCGAACGATGTATTCGCAATATTGCGATTACACACCTCGTAGCAGTTTCTGAGTAGCTCCAGACTTACTCGGCATCTGCGATCATTTCACTGCTTGTCGTTCCTGGTTTGACGTCACAAACACACCCAGCGTTCGCCCAGACACTCCCCCGTTTCTCCAGCCACTCCTGCGTTTTTTCCGGAAACGGTAGCGTTTTTTCCCACACGCCCATAAAACGGCCTGTTTCCGCCCAGTAACACCCATTTCCTGTCAATCACATTACGATCGCCAGAACGATGAAAATGCCGTGAGTAAAATTCCGATGTGCATAGCAAATTTACTTAGCGCAGTCGCAGTGCGGACATTGCGCATGCGCATTAAGCGGAAAATCGCTGCGATGCGAAGATTTTTACCGAGCGAACAACTCGGAATGACCCCCATGGTTTTGCCCAACTGCTAACAAATTTGCTGCTACGATCAACTCTGAATTACCCCCCAGGTTGTCTGACACTGACGCCATCACGATACATTGCATCTGGTGCATCATGAAACTCCAGAACAGAGTCATTAGGCAGAGGATACATAACTGCGACAGCTTAATGCGTGTAGTAAGCTGTATTATATTATATATAGTACAGTCCTAATGAGTACAACATGCCTGCTGGCTAATCTCCACTGCATCCAGTGTGTCATTATTCCCAGGTCGTGAGGTTAGGGCTTGTCATCGCGCTGGATGGACGTTCTCAGTTGCAACTGCCTAGCAAACTACAGACAGCACAAGGGAGCATGTATGTAACAGCCTGGGGTGGGCTATAGACAGCACACGGGGGCATGTATGTAACTGCCTGGGTTGGGCTATAGACAGCACATGGGGGCATGTATGTAACAGCCTGGCGTGGGCTATAGATATAGACAGCACACGGGGGCATGTATGTAACTGCCTGGGGTGGGCTATAGACAGCACACGGGGGCATGTATGTAACTGCCTGGGTTGGGCTATAGACAGCACATGGGGGCATGTATGTAACAGCCTGGCGTGGGCTATAGACAGCACACGGGGGCATGTATGTAACTGCCTGGGGTGGGCTGTAGACAGCACACGAGGGCATGTATGTAACAGCCTGGTGTGGGCTATAGACAGCACACGGGGGCATGTATGTAACAGCCTGGGGTGGGCTATAGACAGCACACGGGGGCATGTATGTAACAGCCTGGCGTGGGCTATAGACAGCACACGGGGGCATGTATGTAACTGCCTGGGGTGGGCTGTAGACAGCACACGAGGGCATGTATGTAACAGCCTGGCGTGGGCTATAGGCAGCACACGGGGGCATGTATGTAACAGCCTGGGGTGGGCTATAGACAGCACACGGGGGCATGTATGTAACAGCCTGGGGTGGGCTATAGACAGCACACGAGGGCATGTATGTAACAGCCTGGATTGGGCTATAGACAGCACACGGGGGCATGTATGTCACAGCCTGGCGTGGGCTATAGACAGCACACGGGGGCATGTATGTAACAGCCTGGGGTGGGCTATAGACAGCACACGGGGGCATGTATGTAACAGCCTGGGGTGGGCTATAGACAGCACACGAGGGCATGTATGTAACAGCCTGGCGTGGGCTATAGACAGCACACGGGGGCATGTATGTAACAGCCTGGATTGGGCTATAGACAGCACACAAGGGCATGTATGTAACAGCCTGGGGTGGGCTATAGACAGCACACGAGGGCATGTATGTAACAGCCTGGCGTGGGCTATAGACAGCACACGGGGGCATGTATGTAACAGCCTGGATTGGGCTATAGACAGCACACAAGGGCATGTATGTAACAGCCTGGGGTGGGCTATAGACAGCACACGAGGGCATGTATGTAACAGCCTGGCGTGGGCTATGGACAGCACACGGGGGCATGTATGTAACAGCCTGGGTTGGGCTATAGACAGCACACAGGGGCATGTATGTAACAGCCTGGGTAGGGCTATAGACAGCACACAGGGGCATGTATGTAACAGCCTGGGTTGGGCTATAGACAGCACACAGGGGCATGTATGTAACAGCCTGGGGTGGGCTGTAGACAGCACACGGGCATGTATGTAACAGCCTGGGGTGGGCTGTAGACAGCACACGGGGGCATGTATGTAACAGCCTGGGTTGGGCTATAGACAGCACACAGGGACATGTATGTAACAGCCTTGCGTGGGCTATAGACAGCACACGGGGGCATGTATGTAACAGCCTGCACACGGGGGCATGTATGTAACAGCCTGCACACGGGGGCATGTATGTAACAGCCTGGGGTGGGCTGTAGACAACACACGGGGGCATCCGGGGAGGAAAGGTAGACTTGAGTATCATCAGCGTAGAGATGGTATTGTAAGTCAAAAGAGCTAATGAGCCCACCTAGAGAGGACATATAGAGAGAGAAAAGGAGAGGACCAAGAACATATATATTTTATATATAAAATATCAGACTTATTTATATTTATAATTGTCCACGGTTCTGGTTCTATTCCTTACAACATATAGAAATTTCCTAACCCTAACGTGGCGGCTTCAGATAATGGAGCAAAACTGAGATTGTGGCGTTAAATCTGTCCCTATTCCTAAACCTAACTCGTGTCGGCATTGTTGAACAAATCAACCTATTCCAGATGTTAGATGTCAACACTTTATAACTGTTGACATTGTGCTGTCGGCATTATGAAAGCTGACATTGTGACCGACGCCTAGCAGTCCAGTCACAAGTGGGTGCGGTTCAATAGATCTACAGCAAAAAGATAGACAGTCAATAGGTCGCCCCCAAGTGGTTGACCTCCAAAAGGTCAACAGGGTCAGAAGGTCGACGTGGAAAAGGTAGACAGTAGAAAAGGTCAACAGAGTCAAAATGTCGACACGAAACTTGTCAACATGAAAATAGTCAACACAAAAATGGTCGACACACTTTTTTTGTGTGTGTCACCATATCTGAGCCTACTTGCTCCCTACGCTTTAAGCAAGGTGCCACACTCCGCTACTGCTGTGCTTGGCACATGCTATTATTGCCCATCGTAGTCCACGTGGATGGTAAACGGTGAAAAAAGTTGGGGGAAAAAACGCAAAAAATCTTGTGTCAACCACATGTGTGTCGGCCGTTGCAATGCTGACCTTTTGAACCTGTTGAACGCTTAAACCTGTAGACCTTAAGCGCTGTCTACCTTTACCTGTCGAGATTTTGATCCTGTCGACTATTTTGGATTTGACCTATTGGCTGTCTTTTTTACTGTAGATCTGTCAACCGGATAACGTTTTAAGTATATCCATGCTTGGCCACAGGTGTGTAAATTATTACCTCAGTCAATTTGATTTAACTATCTGTGCTGAACATGGATGTCGTTAAAACCTGCCCTGTTAGGGTAACTTGAGGACCGGAGTTTGGGAACCAGTGCATTAGGCTGATGGTTGCAATGGACAGGGCAGACGGCGTACGTATTATTAAGTGGCACATTAGAGTTAATTATCACCCATCTACAGAATGTGTCAATCAATGGAAGGGTCTTCAATGACCAAAACTTTAGTCCTTAATTACCATGACCTGAGCTCTGTCACATGATGACCGGCCAGAGCGCGGCGGCTTATCCGGCACTAGGAAGCAGTTATCCGGATCAGCATGACAAATATCCCACATGCCCGATTGGATGGGCGACTTGCGGCGTTTAAACCCTGTATTATCTGCCGTTTGCCAGCACGGGGTCACTTCATAGTGTGATACACCGGAGCCTCAATCCAGGTCTTACCAGGGAGCTAAACACATCCTGCGATAATGACTTTTTCTTGCCCTTGTTCTTCAAGGCGAGACGCCCAGTTTTAGATCTCCTTGAAATTCAATCTGGAACTTCTGCCATTCTCTCCCCGCCGTGACATTAAGTAAATGTAAACAATCTTGAGCAGTCATCTGATATGCGCCACCCCCAGTAACAATTGGGCGCTATTCCTGGCTTGGTACGTCTCGGAAAGAATTAGGGAAAAGATTTAGCGGCGGCCTTAGGATGTCTGATCTTATTATACACCGTATTAAAACTAATCGCATTGGAGATTTATGGAACATTCCATGGACAGGGACTGGCAGAGATATCAGAATCCTTTTCACGTCTCGTTTCCTGTTCCCAGGCTCCTAAGAGATAGGCAACATCTGCAATCCTGAGATCGAGATAATTAACTCATTTGTGTTCATTGCGAATTAACATCTGCGTGGCGAAGGGCACAACGAAACGACTTCCGCAGTGGTACCAGCCATTAGCGCTGTAAGGATAAGAGTCCCCCCCTTTTTATTAGTGACGGAGTGGCCAAAACAATCACTTTCTAATCTCAGCGCTGTAAGTATATGAACGAGAGAGCAGCCTGCAGGACGGCAGCCACAGGTAAAGGTAAGTAGCAGCTGAAATTTTATTGTACCTTTGTACTATAATTTTGCTTACAGGAATGCTGCACTTTCTGCTCTAACATGACATAACTCCATAGGGTCCGGTGTTCAATCAGATGATATTTTCTACATTATAGTCTTATATCAGTCTTGTAGTATAGTGCTGGATATGTGTGCGGAAATGTATTCAGTGTCAGCAGTTGTATGTATGCACACGTACTAACATATATGTACAATTTATTTTACAGTGACACTTGGAATCTTCTTGTCTACAGAACATATGATATTATACAGATATAGGACACTACACACCCAACATGACCTGACCGCTGGCCATGACCATAATACATCCAATACACCCTACACAGACATAGGGCACTACACCCCAACATGACCTGACCACTGGCCATGACCATAATACATCTATTACACCCTATACAGAAATAGGACACTACACCCCAACATGACCTGACCGCTGGCCATGACCATAATACATCTATTACACCCTATACAGACATAGGACACTACACCCCCAACATGACCTGACCGCTGGCCATGACCATAATACATCTATTACACCCTATACAGACATAGGACGCTACACCCCAACATGACCTGACCACTGGCCATGACCATAATACATCTATTACACTCTATACAGACATAGGACACTACACCCCAACATGACCTGACCACTGGCCATGACCATAATACATCTATTACATCCTATACAGACATAGGACACTACACCCCCAACATGACCTGACCACTGGCCATGACCATAATACATCTATTACACCCCATACAGACATAGGACACTACACCCCCAACATGACCTGACCACTGACCATGACCATAATACATCTATTACACCCTATACAGACATAGGACGCTACACCCCAACATGACCTGACCACTGGCCATGACCATAATACATCTATTACACCCTATACAGACATAGGACACTACACCCCAACATGACCTGACCTCTGGCCATGACCATAATACATCTATTACACCCTATACAGACATAGGACACTACACCCCCAACATGACCTGACCACTGGCCGTGACCATAATACATCTATTACACCCCATACAGACATAGGACACTACACCCCCAACATGACCTGACCACTGACCATGACCATAATACATCTATTACACCCTATACAGACATAGGACGCTACACCCCAACATGACCTGACCACTGGCCATGACCATAATACATCTATTACACTCTATACAGACATAGGACACTACACCCCAACATGACCTGACCTCTGGCCATGACCATAATACATCTATTACACCCTATACAGACATAGGACACTACACCCCCAACATGACCTGACCACTGGCCGTGACCATTATACATCTATTACACCCCATACAGACATAGGACACTACACCCCCAACATGACCTGACCACTGACCATGACCATAATACATCTATTACACCCTATACAGACATAGGACGCTACACCCCAACATGACCTGACCACTGGCCATGACCATAATACATCTATTACACCCTATACAGACATAGGACACTACACCCCAACATGACCTGACCTCTGGCCATGACCATAATACATCTATTACACCCTATACAGACATAGGACACTACACCCCCAACATGACCTGACCACTGGCCGTGACCATAATACATCTATTACACCCCATACAGACATAGGACACTACACCCCCAACATGACCTGACCACTGACCATGACCATAATACATCTATTACACCCTATACAGAAATAGGACACTACACCCCAACATGACCTGACCGCTGGCCATGACCATAATACATCTATTACACCCTATACAGACATAGGACACTACACCCCCAACATGACCTGACCGCTGGCCATGACCATAATACATCTATTACACCCTATACAGACATAGGACGCTACACCCCAACATGACCTGACCACTGGCCATGACCATAATACATCTATTACACTCTATACAGACATAGGACACTACACCCCCAACATGACCTGACCACTGGCCATGACCATAATACATCTATTACATCCTATACAGACATAGGACACTACACCCCCAACATGACCTGACCACTGGCCATGACCATAATACATCTATTACACCCCATACAGACATAGGACACTACACCCCCAAAATGACCTGACCACTGACCATGACCATAATACATCTATTACACCCTATACAGACATAGGACGCTACACCCCAACATGACCTGACCACTGGCCATGACCATAATACATCTATTACACCCTATACAGACATAGGACACTACACCCCAACATGACCTGACCTCTGGCCGTGACCATAATACACTACACCCCCAACATGACCTGACCTCTGGCCATGACCATAATACATCTATTACACCCTATACAGACATAGGACACTACACCCCCAACATGACCTGACCACTGGCCATGACCATAATACATCTATTACACCCTATACAGACATAGGACACTACACCCCCAACATGACCTGACCACTGGCCATGACCATAATACATCTATTACACCCTATACAGACATAGGACACTACACCCCCAACATGACCTGACCTCTGGCCATGACCATAATACATCTATTACACCCTATACAGACATAGGACACTACACCCCCAACATGACCCGACCACTGGCCGTGACCATAATACATCTATTACATCCTATACAGACATAGGACACTACACCCCAACAAGACCTGACTGCTGGCCATGACCATAATACATCTATTACACCCTACACAGACATAGGACACTACACCCCCAACATGACCTGACCACTGGCCATGACCATAATACATCTATTACACCCTACACAGACATAGGACACTACACCCCCAACATGGCCTGACCACTGGCCATGACCATAATACATCTATTACACCCTATACAGACATAGGACACTACACCCCCAACATGACCTGACCGCTGGCCATGACCATAATACATCTATTACACCCTATCCAGACACAGGACAATACACCCCCAACATGACCTGACCGCTGGCCATGACCATAATACATCTATTACACCCTATCCAGACATAGGACACAACACCCCCAACATGACCTGACCTCTGGCCATGACCATAATACATCTATTGCACCCTATACAGACATAGGACACTACACCCCCAACATGACCTGACCACTGGCCGTGACCATAATACATCTATTACATCCTATACAGACATAGGACACTACACCCCCAACATGACCTGACCGCTGGACATGACCATAATACATCTATTACACCCTATACAGACATAGGACACTACACCCCCAACATGACCCGACCACTGGCCATGACCATAATACATCTATTACACCCTATACAGACATAGGACACTACACCCCCAACATGACCTGACCACTGGACATGACCATAACACATCTATTACACCCTATACAGACATAGGACACTACACCCTCAACATGACCTGACCACTGGCCATGACCATAATACATCTATATCACCCTATACAGACATAGGACACTACACCCCAACATGACCTGACCACTGGCCATGACCATAATACATCTATTACACCCTATACAGACATAGGACACTACACCCCCAACATGACCTGACCGCTGGACATGACCATAATACATCTATTACACACTATACAGACATAGGACACTACAACCCCAACATGACCTGACCTCTGGCCATGACCATAATACATCTATTACACCCTATACAGACATAGGACACTACACCCCCAACATGACCTGACCACTGGCCATGACCATAATACATCTATTACACCCTATACAGACATAGGACACTACACCCCAACATGACCTGACCACTGGACATGACCATTATACATCTATTACACCCTATACAGACATAGGACACTACACCCCCAACATGACCCGACCACTGGCCGTGACCATAATACATCTATTACACCCTATACAGACATAGGACACTACACCCCCAACATGACCCGACCACTGGCCATGACCATAATACATCTATTACACCCTATACAGACATAGGACACTACACCCCCAACATGACCTGACCACTGGCCATGACCATAATACATCTATTACACCCTATACAGACATAGGACACTACACCCCCAACATGACCCGACCACTGGCCATGACCATAATACATCTATTACACCCTATACAGACATAGGACACTACACCCCCAACATGACCTGACCACTGGCCATGACCATAATACATCTATTACACCCTATACAGACATAGGACACTACACCCCCAACATGACCTGACCACTGGCCATGACCATAATACATCTATTACACCCTATACAGACACAGGACACTACACCCAACATGACCTGACCACTGGCCATGACCATAATACTTCTATTACACCCTATACAGACACAGGACACTACACCCAACATGACCTGACCACTGGCCATGACCATAATACATCTATTACACCCTATACAGACATAGGACACTACACCCCCAACATGACCTGACCACTGGCCATGACCATAATACATCTATTACACCCGATACAGACATAGGACACTACACCCCCAACATGACCTGACCGCTGGCCATGACCATAATACATCTATTACACCCTATACAGACATAGAACACTACACCCCCAACATGACCTGACCACTGGCCATGACCATAATACATCTATTACACACTATACAGACATAGGACACTACACCCCAACATGACCTGACCATTGGCCATGACCATAATATATCTATTACACCCTATACAGACATAGGACACTACACCCCAACATGACCTGACCGCTGGCCATGACCATAATACATCTATTACACCCTATACAGACATAGGACACTACACCCCCAACATGACCTGACCACTGGCCATGACCATAATACATCTATTACACCCTATACAGACATAGGACACTACACCCCAACATGACCTGACCACTGGCCATGACCATAATACATCTATTACACCCTAAACAGACATAGGACACTACACCCCCAACATGACCCGACCGCTTGCCATGACCATAATACATCTATTACACCCTATACAGACATAGGACACTACACCCTCAACATGACCCGACCGCTGGCCATGACCATAATACATCTATTACACCCTATACAGACATAGCACACTACACCCCCAACATGACCCGACCACTGGCCATGACCATAATACATCTATTACACTCTATACAGACATAGGACACTACACCCCAACATGACCTGACCACTGGCCATGACCATAATACATCTATTACACCCTATACAGACATAGGACACTACACCCCCAACATGACCTGACCACTGGCCATGACCATAATACATCTATTACACCCTATACAGACATAGGACACTACACCCCCAACATGACCTGACCACTGGCCATGACCATAATACATCTATTACACTCTATACAGACATAGGACACTACACCCCCAACATGACCTGACCACTGGCCATGACCATAATACATCTATTACACCCTATACAGACATAGGACACCACACCCCCAACATGACCCGACCACTGGCCATGACCATAATACATCTATTACACTCTATACAGACATAGGACACTACACCCCAACATGACCTGACCACTGGCCATGACCATAATACATCTATTACACCCTATACAGACATAGGACACTACACCCCCAACATGACCTGACCACTGGCCATGACCATAATACATCTATTACACCCTATACAGACATAGGACACTACACCCCCAACATGACCTGACCACTGGACATGACCATAATACATCTATTACACTCTATATAGACATAGGACACTACACCCCCAACATGACCTGACCACTGGCCATGACCATAATACATCTATTACACTCTATACAGACATAGGACACTACACCCCCAACATGACCTGACCACTGGCCATGACCATAATACATCTATTACACCCTATACAGACATAGGACACTACACCCCCAACATGACCTGACCACTGGCCATGACCATAATACATCTATTACACTCTATACAGACATAGGACACTGCACCCCCAACATGACCTGACCACTGGCCATGACCATAATACATCTATTACACCATATACAGACACAGGACACTACACCCCCAACATGACCTGACCTCTGGCCATGACCATAATACATCTATTACACCCTATACAGACACAGGACACTACACCCCCAACATGACCTGACCTCTGGCCATGACCATAATACATATATTACACCCTATACAGACATAGGACACTACGCCCCAACATGACCTGACCATTGGCCATGACCATAATACATCTATTACACCCTATACAGACATAGGACACTACACCCCAACATGACCTAACCACTGGCCATGACCATAATACATCTATTACACCCTATACAGACATAGGACACTACACCCCAACATGACCTGACCATTGGCCATGACCATAATACATCTATTACACCCTATACAGACATAGGACACTACACCCCCAACATGACCTGACCACTGGCCATGACCATAATACATCTATTACACCCTATACAGTCATAGGACACTACACCCCAACATGACCTGACCACTGGCCATGACCATAATACATCTATTACACCCTATACAGACATAGGACACTACACCCCAACATGACCTGACCACTGACCATGACCATAATACATCTATTACACCCTATACAGACATAGGACACTACACCCCCAACATGACCTGACCACTGACCATGACCATAATACATCTATTACACCCTATACAGACATAGGACACTACATCCCCAACATGACCTGACCACTGGCCATCACCATAATACATCTATTACACCCTATACAGACATAGGACACTACACCCCCAACATGACCTGACCACTGACCATGACCATAATACATCTATTACACCCTATACAGACATAGGACACTACACCCCAACATGACCTGACCACTGGCCATGACCATAATACATCTATTACACCCTATACAGACATAGGACACTACACCCCAACATGACCTGACCATTGGCCATGACCATAATACATCTATTACACCCTATACAGACATAGGACACTACACCCCCAACATGACCTGACCACTGGCCATGACCATAATACATCTATTACACCCTATACAGTCATAGGACACTACACCCCAACATGACCTGACCACTGGCCATGACCATAATACATCTATTACACCCTATACAGACATAGGACACTACACCCCAACATGACCTGACCACTGACCATGACCATAATACATCTATTACACCCTATACAGACATAGGACACTACACCCCCAACATGACCTGACCACTGACCATGACCATAATACATCTATTACACCCTATACAGACATAGGACACTACAGCCCCAACATGACCTGACCACTGGCCATGACCATAATACATCTATTACACCCTATACAGACATAGGATACTACACCCCAACATGACCTGACCATTGGCCATGACCATAATACATCTATTACACCCTATACAGACATAGGACACTACACCCCCAACATGACCTGACCACTGGCCATG
This sequence comes from Pseudophryne corroboree, assembly GCF_028390025.1. Taxonomy (NCBI): domain Eukaryota; kingdom Metazoa; phylum Chordata; class Amphibia; order Anura; family Myobatrachidae; genus Pseudophryne; species Pseudophryne corroboree. The sequence goes on along the minus strand of NC_086451.1, from coordinate 21,614,503 downwards.
ACCATAATACATCTATTACACCCTATACAGACATAGGACACTACACCCCCAACATGACCTGACCACTGGCCATGACCATAATACATCTATTACACCCTATACAGTCATAGGACACTACACCCCAACATGACCTGACCACTGGCCATGACCATAATACATCTATTACACCCTATACAGACATAGGACACTACACCCCAACATGACCTGACCACTGGCCATGACCATAATACATCTATTACACCCTATACAGACATAGGGCACTACACCCCCCAACATGACCATAATACATCTATTACACCCTATACAGACATAGGACACTACACCCCCAACATGACCTGACCGCTGGCCATGACCATAATACATCTATTACACCCTATACAGACATAGGACACTACACCCCAACATGACCTGACCACTGGCCATGACCATAATACATCTATTACACCCTATACAGACATAGGACACTACACCCCCAACATGACCTGATCACTGGCCATGACCATAATACATATATTACACCCTATACAGACATAGGAGACTACACCCCAACATGACCATAATACATCTATTACACCCTACACAGACATAGGACACTACACCCCAACATGACCATAATACATCTATTACACCCTATACAGACATAGGACACTACACCCCCAACATGACCTGACCGCTGGCCGTGACCATAATACATCTATTACACCCTATACAGACATAGGACACTACACCCCCAACATGACCTGACCGCTGGCCATGACCATAATACATCTATTACACCCTATACAGACATAGGACACTACACCCCAACATGACCTGACCACTGGCCATGACCATAATACATCTATTACACCCTATACAGACATAGGACACTACACCCCCAACATGACCCGACCACTGGCCATGACCATAATACATCTATTACACCCTATACAGACATAGGACACTACACCCCAACATGACCTGACCACTGGCCATGACCATAATACATCTATTACACCCTATATACAGACATAGGACACAACACCCCCAACATGACCCGACCACTGGCCATGACCATAATACATCTATTACACCCCATACAGACATAGGACACTACACCCCCAACATGACCCGACCACTGGCCATGACCATAATACATCTATTACACCCTATACAGACATAGGACACTACACCCCCAACATGACCTGACCACTGGCCATGACCATAATACATCTATTACACCCTATACAGACACAGGACACTACACCCAACATGACCTGACCACTGGCCATGACCATAATACATCTATTACACCCTATACAGACACAGGACACTACACCCAACATGACCTGACCACTGGCCATGACCATAATACATCTATTACACCCTATACAGACATAGGACACTACACCCCCAACATGACCTGACCACTGGCCATGACCATAATACATCTATTACACCCGATACAGACATAGGACACTACACCCCCAATATGACCTGACCGCTGGCCATGACCATAATACATCTATTACACCCTATACAGACATAGAACACTACACCCCCAACATGACCTGACCACTGGCCATGACCATAATACATCTATTACACACTATACAGACATAGGACACTACACCCCAACATGACCTGACCATTGGCCATGACCATAATATATCTATTACACCCTATACAGACATAGGACACTACACCCCAACATGACCTGACCGCTGGCCATGACCATAATACATCTATTACACCCTATACAGAAATAGGACACTACACCCCCAACATGACCTGACCACTGGCCATGACCATAATACATCTATTACACCCTATACAGACATAGGACACTACACCCCAACATGACCTGACCACTGGCCATGACCATAATACATCTATTACACCCTAAACAGACATAGGACACTACACCCCCAACATGACCCGACCGCTTGCCATGACCATAATACATCTATTACACCCTATACAGACATAGGACACTACACCCTCAACATGACCCGACCGCTGGCCATGACCATAATACATCTATTACACCCTATACAGACATAGCACACTACACCCCCAACATGACCCGACCACTGGCCATGACCATAATACATCTATTACACTCTATACAGACATAGGACACTACACCCCAACATGACCTGACCACTGGCCATGACCATAATACATCTATTACACCCTATACAGACATAGGACACTACACCCCCAACATGACCTGACCACTGGCCATGACCATAATACATCTATTGCACCCTATACAGACATAGGACACTACACCCCCAACATGACCTGACCACTGGCTATGACCATAATACATCTATTACACTCTATACAGACATAGGACACTACACCCCCAACATGACCTGACCACTGGCCATGACCATAATACATCTATTACACCCTATACAGACATAGGACACCACACCCCCAACATGACCCGACCACTGGCCATGACCATAATACATCTATTACACTCTATACAGACATAGGACACTACACCCCAACATGACCTGACCACTGGCCATGACCATAATACATCTATTACACCCTATACAGACATAGGACACTACACCCCCAACATGACCTGACCACTGGCCATGACCATAATACATCTATTACACCCTATACAGACATAGGACACTACACCCCCAACATGACCTGACCACTGGCCATGACCATAATACATCTATTACACTCTATATAGACATAGGACACTACACCCCCAACATGACCTGACCACTGGCCATGACCATAATACATCTATTACACTCTATACAGACATAGGACACTACACCCCCAACATGACCTGACCACTGGCCATGACCATAATACATCTATTACACCCTATACAGACATAGGACACTACACCCCCAACATGACCTGACCACTGGCCATGACCATAATACATCTATTACACTCTATACAGACATAGGACACTGCACCCCCAACATGACCTGACCACTGGCCATGACCATAATACATCTATTACACCATATACAGACACAGGACACTACACCCCCAACATGACCTGACCTCTGGCCATGACCATAATACATCTATTACACCCTATACAGACACAGGACACTACACCCCCAACATGACCTGACCTCTGGCCATGACCATAATACATCTATTACACCCTATACAGACATAGGACACTACGCCCCAACATGACCTGACCATTGGCCATGACCATAATACATCTATTACACCCTATACAGACATAGGACACTACACCCCAACATAACCTGACCACTGGCCATGACCATAATACATCTATTACACCCTATACAGACATAGGACACTACACCCCAACATGACCTGACCATTGGCCATGACCATAATACATCTATTACACCCTATACAGACATAGGACACTACACCCCCAACATGACCTGACCACTGGCCATGACCATAATACATCTATTACACCCTATACAGTCATAGGACACTACACCCCAACATGACCTGACCACTGGCCATGACCATAATACATCTATTACACCCTATACAGACATAGGACACTACACCCCAACATGACCTGACCACTGACCATGACCATAATACATCTATTACACCCTATACAGACATAGGACACTACACCCCCAACATGACCTGACCACTGACCATGACCATAATACATCTATTACACCCTATACAGACATAGGAAACTACATCCCCAACATGACCTGACCACTGGCCATCACCATAATACATCTATTACACCCTATACAGACATAGGACACTACACCCCCAACATGACCTGACCACTGACCATGACCATAATACATCTATTACACCCTATACAGACATAGGACACTACATCCCCAACATGACCTGACCACTGACCATGACCATAATACATCTATTACACCCTATACAGACATAGGACACTACACCCCAACATGACCTGACCACTGGCCATGACCATAATACATCTATTACACCCTATACAGACATAGGACACTACACCCCAACATGACCTGACCATTGGCCATGACCATAATACATCTATTACACCCTATACAGACATAGGACACTACACCCCCAACATGACCTGACCACTGGCCATGACCATAATACATCTATTACACCCTATACAGTCATAGGACACTACACCCCAACATGACCTGACCACTGGCCATGACCATAATACATCTATTACACCCTATACAGACATAGGACACTACACCCCAACATGACCTGACCACTGACCATGACCATAATACATCTATTACACCCTATACAGACATAGGACACTACACCCCCAACATGACCTGACCACTGACCATGACCATAATACATCTATTACACCCTATACAGACATAGGACACTACAGCCCCAACATGACCTGACCACTGGCCATGACCATAATACATCTATTACACCCTATACAGACATAGGACACTACACCCCAACATGACCTGACCATTGGCCATGACCATAATACATCTATTACACCCTATACAGACATAGGACACTACACCCCCAACATGACCTGACCACTGGCCATGACCATAATACATCTATTACACCCTATACAGACATAGGACGACACTACACCCCCAACATGACCTGACCACTGGCCATGACCATAATACATCTATTACACCCTATACAGTCATAGGACACTACACCCCAACATGACCTGACCACTGGCCATGACCATAATACATCTATTACACCCTATACAGACATAGGACACTAAACCCCAACAAGACCTGACCACTGGCCATGACCATAATACATCTATTACACCCTATACAGACATAGGGCACTACACCCCCCAACATGACCATAATACATCTATTACACCCTATACAGACATAGGACACTACACCCCCAACATGACCTGACCGCTGGCCATGACCATAATACATCTATTACACCCTATACAGACATAGAACACTACACCCCAACATGACCTGACCACTGGCCATGACCATAATACATCTATTACACCCTATACAGACATAGGACACTACACCCCCAACATGACCTGATCACTGGCCATGACCATAATACATATATTACACCCTATACAGACATAGGAGACTACACCCCAACATGACCATAATACATCTATTACACCCTACACAGACATAGGACACTACACCCCAACATGACCATAATACATCTATTACACCCTATACAGACATAGGACACTACACCCCCAACATGACCTGACCGCTGGCCGTGACCATAATACATCTATTACACCCTATACAGACATAGGACACTACACCCCCAACATGACCTGACCGCTGGCCATGACCATAATACATCTATTACACCCTATACAGACATAGGACACTATACCCCAACATGACCTGACCACTGGCCATGACCATAATACATCTGTTACACCCTATACAGACATAGGACACTACACCCCCAACATGACCCGACCACTGGCCATGACCATAATACATCTATTACACCCTATACAGACATAGGACACTACACCCCAACATGACCTGACCACTGGCCATGACCATAATACATCTATTACACCCTATATACAGACATAGGACACAACACCCCCAACATGACCCGACCACTGGCCATGACCATAATACATCTATTACACCCCATACAGACATAGGACACTACACCCCCAACATGACCTGACCACTGGCCATGACCATAATACATCTATTACACCCTATACAGACATAGGACACTACACCCCCAACATGACCTGACCACTGGCCATGACCATAATACATCTATTACACCCTATACAGACACAGGACACTACACCCAACATGACCTGACCACTGGCCATGACCATAATACATCTATTACACCCTATACAGACACAGGACACTACACCCAACATGACCTGACCACTGGCCATGACCATAATACATCTATTACACCCTATACAGACATAGGACACTACACCCCCAACATGACCTGACCACTGACCATGACCATAATACATCTATTACACCCTATACAGACATAGGACACTACACCCCCAACATGACCTGACCACTGACCATGACCATAATACATCTATTACACCCTATACAGACATAGGACACTACACCCCAACATGACCTGACCACTGGCCATGACCATAATACATCTATCACACCCTATACAGACATAGGACACTACACCCCAACATGACCTGACCATTGGCCATGACCATAATACATCTATTACACCCTATACAGACATAGGACACTACACCCCCAACATGACCTGATCACTGGCCATGACCATAATACATCTATTACACCCTATACAGTCATAGGACACTACACCCCAACATGACCTGACCACTGGCCATGACCATAATACATCTATTACACCCTATACAGACATAGGACACTACACCCCAACATGACCTGACCACTGACCATGACCATAATACATCTATTACACCCTATACAGACATAGGACACTACACCCCCAACATGACCTGACCACTGACCATGACCATAATACATCTATTACACCCTATACAGACATAGGACACTACAGCCCCAACATGACCTGACCACTGGCCATGACCATAATACATCTATTACACCCTATACAGACATAGGACACTACACCCCAACATGACCTGACCATTGGCCATGACCATAATACATCTATTACACCCTATACAGACATAGGACACTACACCCCCAACATGACCTGACCACTGGCCATGACCATAATACATCTATTACACCCTATACAGACATAGGACACTACACCCCCAACATGACCTGACCACTGGCCATGACCATAATACATCTATTACACCCTATACAGTCATAGGACACTACACCCCAACATGACCTGAACACTGGCCATGACCATAATACATCTATTACACCCTATACAGACATAGGACACTACACCCCAACATGACCTGACCACTGGCCATGACCATAATACATCTATTACACCCTATACAGACATAGGGCACTACACCCCCCAACATGACCATAATACATCTATTACACCCTATACAGACATAGGACACTACACCCCCAACATGACCTGACCGCTGGCCATGACCATAATACATCTATTACACCCTATACAGACATAGGACACTACACCCCAACATGACCTGACCACTGGCCATGACCATAATACATCTATTACACCCTATACAGACATAGGACACTACACCCCCAACATGACCTGATCACTGGCCATGACCATAATACATATATTACACCCTATACAGACATAGGAGACTACACCCCAACATGACCATAATACATCTATTACACCCTACACAGACATAGGACACTACACCCCAACATGACCATAATACATCTATTACACCCTATACAGACATAGGACACTACACCCCCAACATGACCTGACCGCTGGCCGTGACCATAATACATCTATTACACCCTATACAGACATAGGACACTACACCCCCAACATGACCTGACCGCTGGCCATGACCATAATACATCTATTACACCCTATACAGACATAGGACACTACACCCCAACATGACCTGACCACTGGCCATGACCATAATACATCTATTACACCCTATACAGACATAGGACACTACACCCCCAACATGACCCGACCACTGGCCATGACCATAATACATCTATTACACCCTATACAGACATAGGACACTACACCCCAACATGACCTGACCACTGGCCATGACCATAATACATCTATTACACCCTATATACAGACATAGGACACAACACCCCCAACATGACCCGACCACTGGCCATGACCATAATACATCTATTACACCCCATACAGACATAGGACACTACACCCCCAACATGACCTGACCACTGGCCATGACCATAATACATCTATTGCACCCTATACAGACATAGGACACTACACCCCAACATGACCTGACCACTGGCCATGACCATAATACATCTATTACACCCTATACAGACATAGGACACTACACCCCAACATGACATGACCACTGGCCATGACCATAATACATCTATTGCACCCTATACAGACATAGGACACTACACCCCAACATGACCTGACCTCTGGCCATGACCATAATACATCTATTACACCCTATACAGACATAGGACACTACACCCCAACATGACCTGACCACTGACAATGACCATAATACATCTATTACACCCTATACAGACATAGGACACTACACCCCCAACATGACCTGACCACTGGCCGTGACCATAATACATCTATTACACCCTATACAGACATAGGACACTACACCCCCAACATGACCTGACCACTGGCCATGACCATAATACATCTATTACACCCTATACAGACATAGGACACTACACCCCAACATGACCTGACCACTGGCCATGACCATAATACATCTATTACACCCTATACAGACATAGGACACTACACCCCCAACATGACCTGACCACTGACCATGACTATAATATATCTATTACACCCTATACAGACATAGGACACTACACCCCCAACATGACCTGACTACTGGCCATAACCATAATACATCTATTACACTCTATACAGACATAGGACACTACACCCCCAACATGACCTGACCACTGGCCATGACCATAATACATCTATTACACCCTATACAGTCATAGGACACTACACCCCAACATGACCTGACCACTGGCCATGACCATAATACATCTATTACACCCTATACAGACATAGGACACTACACCCCAACATGAACTGACCACTGACCATGACCATAATACATCTATTACACCCTATACAGACATAGGACACTACACCCCCAACATGACCTGACCACTGACCATGACCATAATACATCTATTACACCCTATACAGACATAGGACACTACAGCCCCAACATGACCTGACCACTGGCCATGACCATAATACATCTATTACACCCTATACAGACATAGGACACTACACCCCAACATGACCTGACCATTGGCCATGACCATAATACATCTATTACACCCTATACAGACATAGGACACTACACCCCCAACATGACCTGACCACTGGCCATGACCATAATACATCTATTACACCCTATACAGACATAGGACACTACACCCCCAACATGACCTGACCACTGGCCATGACCATAATACATCTATTACACCCTATACAGTCATAGGACACTACACCCCAACATGACCTGACCACTGGCCTTGACCATAATACATCTATTACACCCTATACAGACATAGGACACTACACCCCAACATGACCTGACCACTGGCCATGACCATAATACATCTATTACACCCTATACAGACATAGGGCACTACACCCCCCAACATGACCATAATACATCTATTACACCCTATACAGACATAGGACACTACACCCCCAACATGACCTGACCTCTGGCCATGACCATAATACATCTATTACACCCTATACAGACATAGGACACTACACCCCCAACATGACCTGACCACTGGCCATAACCATAATACATCTATTACACCCTATACAGACATAGGACACTACACCCCAACATGACCTGACCACTGGCCATGACCATAATACATCTATTACACCCTATACAGACATAGGACACTACACCCCCAACATGACCTGATCACTGGCCATGACCATAATACATATATTACACCCTATACAGACATAGGAGACTACACCCCAACATGACCATAATACATCTATTACACCCTACACAGACATAGGACACTACACCCCAACATGACCATAATACATCTATTACACCCTATACAGACATAGGACACTACACCCCCAACATGACCTGACCGCTGGCCGTGACCATAATACATCTATTACACCCTATACAGACATAGGACACTACACCCCCAACATGACCTGACCGCTGGCCATGACCATAATACATCTATTACACCCTATACAGACATAGAACACTACACCCCCAACATGACCTGACCACTGGCCATGACCATAATACATCTATTACACACTATACAGACATAGGACACTACACCCCAACATGACCTGACCATTGGCCATGACCATAATATATCTATTACACCCTATACAGACATAGGACACTACACCCCAACATGACCTGACCGCTGGCCATGACCATAATACATCTATTACACCCTATACAGACATAGGACACTACACCCCCAACATGACCTGACCACTGGCCATGACCATAATACATCTATTACACCCTATACAGACATAGGACACTACACCCCAACATGACCTGACCACTGGCCATGACCATAATACATCTATTACACCCTAAACAGACATAGGACACTCCACCCCCAACATGACCCGACCGCTTGCCATGACCATAATACATCTATTACACCCTATACAGACATAGGACACTACACCCTCAACATGACCCGACCGCTGGCCATGACCATAATACATCTATTACACCCTATACAGACATAGCACACTACACCCCCAACATGACCCGACCACTGGCCATGACCATAATACATCTATTACACTCTATACAGACATAGGACACTACACCCCAACATGACCTGACCACTGGCCATGACCATAATACATCTATTACACCCTATACAGACATAGGACACTACACCCCCAACATGACCTGACCACTGGCCATGACCATAATACATCTATTACACCCTATACAGACATAGGACACTACACCCCCAACATGACCTGACCACTGGCCATGACCATAATACATCTATTACACTCTATACAGACATAGGACACTACACCCCCAACATGACCTGACCACTGGCCATGACCATAATACATCTATTACACCCTATACAGACATAGGACACCACACCCCCAACATGACCCATACCACTGGCCATGACCATAATACATCTATTACACTCTATACAGACATAGGACACTACACCCCAACATGACCTGACCACTGGCCATGACCATAATACATCTATTACACCCTATACAGACATAGGACACTACACCCCCAACATGACCTGACCACTGGCCATGACCATAATACATCTATTACACCCTATACAGACATAGGACACTACACCCCCAACATGACCTGACCACTGGCCATGACCATAATACATCTATTACACTCTATACAGACATAGGACACTACACCCCCAACATGACCTGACCACTGGCCATGACCATAATACATCTATTACACTCTATACAGACATAGGACACTACACCCCCAACATGACCTGACCACTGGCCATGACCATAATACATCTATTACACCCTATACAGACATAGGACACTACACCCCCAACATGACCTGACCACTGGCCATGACCATAATACATCTATTACACTCTATACAGACATAGGACACTGCACCCCCAACATGACCTGACCACTGGCCATGACCATAATACATCTATTACACCATATACAGACACAGGACACTACACCCCCAACATGACCTGACCTCTGGCCATGACCATAATACATCTATTACACCCTATACAGACACAGGACACTACACCCCCAACATGACCTGACCACTGGCCATGACCATAATACATCTATTACACCCTATACAGACATAGGACACTACGCCCCAACATGACCTGACCATTGGCCATGACCATAATACATCTATTACACCCTATACAGACATAGGACACTACACCCCAACATGACCTGACCACTGGCCATGACCATAATACATCTATTACACCCTATACAGACATAGGACACTACACCCCAACATGACCTGACCATTGGCCATGACCATAATACATCTATTACACCCTATACAGACATAGGACACTACACCCCCAACATGACCTGACCACTGGCCATGACCATAATACATCTATTACACCCTATACAGTCATAGGACACTACACCCCAACATGACCTGACCACTGGCCATGACCATAATACATCTATTACACCCTATACAGACATAGGACACTACACCCCAACATGACCTGACCACTGACCATGACCATAATACATCTATTACACCCTATACAGACATAGGACACTACACCCCCAACATGACCTGACCACTGACCATGACCATAATACATCTATTACACCCTATACAGACATAGGACACTACATCCCCAACATGACCTGACCACTGGCCATCACCATAATACATCTATTACACCCTATACAGACATAGGACACTACACCCCCAACATGACCTGACCACTGACCATGACCATAATACATCTATTACACCCTATACAGACATAGGACACTACACCCCCAACATGACCTGACCACTGACCATGACCATAATACATCTATTACACCCTATACAGACATAGGACACTACACCCCAACATGACCTGACCACTGGCCATGACCATAATACATCTATTACACCCTATACAGACATAGGACACTACACCCCAACATGACCTGACCATTGGCCATGACCATAATACATCTATTACACCCTATACAGACATAGGACACTACACCCCCAACATGACCTGACCACTGGCCATGACCATAATACATCTATTACACCCTATACAGTCATAGGACACTACACCCCAACATGACCTGACCACTGGCCATGACCATAATACATCTATTACACCCTATACAGTCATAGGACACTACACCCCAACATGACCTGACCACTGGCCATGACCATAATACATCTATTACACCCTATACAGACATAGGACACTACACCCCAACATGACCTGACCACTGACCATGACCATAATACATCTATTACACCCTATACAGACATAGGACACTACACCCCCAACATGACCTGACCACTGACCATGACCATAATACTGTTAGGGTCTCCTGCCCTGTGCTGCCACGTCGTCATGGCAACCGGGAGACAAGTGCTAGCGGAGTAACCTGAGCGCAGCTGATACTCCGGTTCGGGTCTTTTGCTGTGCAGTGGTTATAGGCTCTGTGCATGGCAGGGGATCCGGTGCTGGTTTTTGTGCTCACAGTCTGTGAGGTCTGAGTGGGGCGTGGACAGCACCTGCTTTATAAGGCCTCTTTTCAGGGTAAGCAGATGCTGCTGAATCTTTGTTGGTTAGTCAGTTTCTGAAAGTTAGCCAGTACTGTGTAGCTTTGTATTTGTTTGTTGCTTACTGCAAATAGGCCTGGGGATTTGGTATTACACTCTGCCAATCCAGACCTAGCAGTAAGACTGGAGTCAGTCGTTTAGCTTGCTGGGGTTCTGTTACTACTCTGTGAACTTAGCAAGTTTGCGGCTGTATTCTAAGACTTGCCTGTCTAATCCTGTCTCACTGTGCTAGGTGTCAGGGGTCAGTTTAGTGGCAGTAAACCGAACCTGTGCACTGCAAGTGAGAATTAGGATTGTGGAGAATCTCCTTGTGTCTATCATTCCATCTCTGACCAAGGAGTTTACTGCCACACCCGTTGGTAACCCTTTAGGGTTTTGCTGTTGCCCTTAGCAACAGCATTTCGGGTTTTCTATGTATTAAAACACAACATCTTGCTTTTCACATCTGAGCAGTTCTAATACAAGGGAGATACCCAGTTCCTTAGCCTCTGGGCTTCTCTGTTCACGTTGTGTGTATTTTGTTACCCTACCACCTTCTGTGTACGTTATGTCATATTCCCTAGTCTGTCTGTGAGTCCATTTGTTTTGCATAACAGTTCAAACACCAGTACATTCCTGCAGGCACTGGAGTGCATAACAGTCCTGACACCAGTACTTTCCTGCAGGCACTGGTGTGCATAACATATTCAGCAGCCCAATACTCCTGTTGAAATTTTGTGGGAATATGGAGCATACCCCTCAAAATACGTTGCAACAGGTGGTTGATCAGGTGCAGGTCCTGACTCAAAAATGTAATGATTTGTCCATTAAAATGCACACCTCCCAGGCTGCTGGCGGAGCTCCCGCAGCAGCAGCACCTGCAGGGGTTAAGGAGCCGAAAGTAAATCTCCCGGATCGTTTTTCTGGAGATCGCTCGCAGTTCTTTTGTTTCAAGGAGAGCTGCAAGCTATACTTCCGGCTTAGGCCTCAGTCTTCTGGGTCGGAGATTCAGCGGGTGGGCATAGTGATTTCCTTGCTACAAGGAGACCCACAGGTCTGGGCATATGGGTTGCAGCCTGACTGTCCGTCGCTTAAAAGTGTTGATGCTTTTTTTACGGCACTGGGCATGTTGTAGGATGACCCTGACAAGACGGCCTCAGCCGAGGCTCAGATTTCGATCCTTAAGCAAGGGCGAAGGCCAGTTGAGGTTTACTGTACGGAGTTTCGGAGGTTGGCCCATGATACCCAGTGGAATGACCCAGCCCTGAGACACCAGTACCGAAGAGGTCTTTCTAACCAGATAAAGGACCAACTGGTACAACATCCCTTGCCTGATAGCTTGGATCAGCTCATGCAGTTATCCATCCGGGTGGATAGACGGCTGAGAGAGCGTAGGCTTGAAAGGGAGACTGAGATTTCCTTCCTTCCCAAGGGAACCTCAGACTCTGAGGAATTTTCCGAGGAGCCTATGCAGATTGGGGCTACCCGCCTCTCCTCGCGTGAGAAGATGCGGAGGAGACAGCAGGGGTTGTGTTTGTACTGTGGGAATAAAGGTCATGTGGTAGTATCATGCCCAGAAAAGCCGGAAAACTTCAGGGCCTGAGGGTGATGGGAAATATCCTGTCAGGCCAGAAGTCAGAATTTCCCAAGAAGACTTTTATCATTCCGGTGACCTTGAAGATCCTCGGTCAAACTGTCAAGACTGAGGCCTTTGTGGACAGTGGGGCCGACGGGGTTTTTATGGACCGCCAATTCGCCCTGAAACACTCTGTTCCCTTAGTACCCTTGGCATCGGAAATTGAGATTTGTGGGTTAAACGGGGAACCATTATCCCAAGGTAAAATTACCTCTTGCACTAGCCAGATTTCTTTGTTTATTGGAGCCACACACTCTGAAAAATTGTCCTTTTATGTGACTGTCTGTACTTTTGCCCCATTGGTGTTGGGGTTACCCTGGTTAAGGGCCCACAATCCTCAATTTGACTGGGTCTCTGGGGAGATTCTTAGTTGGAGTACTGATTGTTTCAGGAGTTGCTTGAGCCTTCCAGTCAGGTTCTCGCAGCTAAGTTTGCCAGGATTGCCAGGGTGTTATGCAGATTTTGCGGACGTGTTCTCCAAAAAAGTTGCAGAGGTACTACCTCCCCATCGCTCCTATGACTGTGCCATTGATTTGTTGCCAAATGCTAAGCTTCCCAAGAGCAGGTTGTACTCCCTGTCACGTCCTGAGACTCAGGCTATGGCAGAGTACATTCAGGAGAACTTGGCTAAGGGATTTATCAGACCTTCACAGTCTCCAGTTGGGTCGGGGTTCTTCTTCGTGGGTAAAAAGGACGGTTCGTTGCGACCCTGCATCGACTTCAGGGAATTGAACCGTATCACGATTAAAAACTCATACCCACTGCCTCTCATTTCGGTCTTGTTTGACCAGCTTCGTACTGCCACCATTTTTTCTAAGATTGACCTACGCGGTGCGTACAATCTAATCCGAATAAGAGAGGGGGATGAATGGAAGACTGCCTTTAATACCCACTCGGGGCATTATGAATATTTGGTGATGCCTTTTGGGCTCTGTAATGCCCCGGCAGTCTTCCAGGATTTCATGAATGATGTGCTCAGGGAATATTTGGATAGATTCTTAGTTGTATACTTAGATGACATCCTAATCTTCTCCCATTCCCTGGAGGAACATCGGAAGCATGTACGCTTAGTCCTCCAGAAACTCAGAGACCACCGGCTTGGGGCGAAGCTGGAGAAGTGCGAATTTGAAGTTCAGCAAATCGCATTTCTAGGATATATTATCTCCCCAGAAGGTTTCCAAATGGAGGGTTCCAAGGTACAGGCAGTCCTGGATTGGGTGCAGCCCACTAGTTTGAAGGCGCTTCAGCGTTTCCTGGGCTTTGCGAATTTTTATAGACGATTTATCGCTGGATTTTCGTCTATAGTGGCGCCCTTGGTGGCACTCACTAAGAAAGGGGCGGATGTTGCTCACTGGTCTTGTGAGGCTAAAGCGGCTTTTGCCCGTCTCAAAAGGGCATTTGTTTCGGCCAAGGTGCTGCGACACCCAGATCCAGAGCGTCCTTTTGTGGTGGAGGTGGATGCCTCTGAGATGGGTATTGGGGCAGTGCTTTCTCAGATGGGAGTGTCAGATAATCGCCTTCATCCCTGTGCTTACTTTTCCCGTAAATTTTCGCCTGCCGAGATGAATTATGACGTGGGTAACCGGGAATTGTTGGCTATTAAGGATGCACTCGAGGAGTGGAGACACTGGCTTGAGGGGGCTAAGTTTGTGGTCTCAATTCTCACTGACCATAAGAATCTGGCATATTTAGAGTCAGCGAAGCGTCTCAATGCCAGGCAGGCACGATGGGCTTTGTTTTTTGCTCGCTTTAATTTTTTGATAACATATCGCCCTGGGTCAAAAAACATCAAGGCTGATGCGCTCTCGCGGAGTTTTGCTCCAATCCAGGAGACCACCGAGGAGCCGTTGCCCATTGTTTCCCCATCATGTATTAAAGTGGGCATTACCCAGGACCTCTTATCATTAGTCCTTAGAGCACAGGAGCAGGCTCCTCCAGACCTTCCGGTAGGTCTTTTGTTTGTGCCTCCTAGGTTAAGACAGCGAGTGTTCCTGGAATTCCATGCCAAGAAGTCTGCAGGTCACCCGGGTATTGCCAGAACTCGGGAGTTGCTATCTACGGCGGTGTGGTGGCCCTCGGTGGCTAAGGATGTGGATCAGTGGGTTCGGGCATGTGACATCTGTGCCCGAAATAAGACTCCTAGAGGGGTTCCTGTTGGCCCACTACATCCACTCTCTATCCCATCTAAGCCATGGACCCACATTTCAATGGATTTTGTGGTGGACTTGCCCAAATCCTCGGGGATGACAGCCATCTGGGTTGTCGTTGACAGGTTTTCGAAGATGGCGCACTTCGTTCCACTGGTTGGGCTGCCATCGGCCAGACGCCTGTCTGAATTATTTATGCTGCATGTTGTGCGTCTCCACGGGTTGCCACTTGATGTGGTCTCTGACCGCGGATCCCAGTTTGTGGCCAAATTCTGGAGGGCATTTTGTTCCGATCTCCAGATTTCTGTCAGCTTGTCGTCGGGCTACCATCCGCAGTCTAATGGGCAGACTGAAAGGGTGAACCAGTCCTTGGAGCAGTTCCTCAGGTGTTATGTCTCCAAGTGTCAGACTGACTGGGTTGCTCATCTGTCCATGGCGGAGTTTGCCTATAACAACGCGGCTCACTCTGCTACAGGGATCTCTCCCTTCCTTTGTGTGTATGGGCATCATCCTAAGGCCAATTCTTTTGACCCCCTGGACTCCACGCCTGGTGGTTCCTCTGTGGTTTCGGTCCTTAGAGGTATTTGGCGGAAAGTGAAGAAAGCCCTTGTGTCTGTGTCATTAGTGACCAAAAGGGTTTTTGATAAGCGGAAAAGACCCTGCAGCTTCAAATTAGGAGACTTCGTCTGGTTGTCTACCAAGAATTTGAAGTTGAGACAGCCATCTCATAAGTTAGGCCCCCGGTTCATCGGCCCTTATAAGATCACCAGGGTTATCAATCCGGTGGCATTTCAGTTAGATCTGCCCCGTTCTTTGGGTATCAATAAAACATTTCATTGTTCCCTTTTAAAACGGGCGATTAGTAATCCTTCTTCCAGTGGAAGACCTTCCCCTCTTCTGATACGTGGCCAGAGGGAGTTTGTTGTTGAAAGGATTCTTGACTCCAAGGTGGTTCGGGGTCGGCTGTCATTTTTGGTGCACTGGAAGGGGTATGGCCCGGAGGAGCGGTCGTGGGTGCGCAGTTGTGATCTTCATGCCCCCAGACTGATACGCTCTTTCTTCTCGCACTTCCCCGATAAACCCGGTGGTAGGGGTTCTTTGACCCCTCGTCAGAGGGGGGGTACTGTTAGGGTCTCCTGCCCTGTGCTGCCACGTCGTCATGGCAACCGGGAGACAAGTGCTAGCGGAGTAACCTGAGCGCAGCTGATACTCCGGTTCGGGTCTTTTGCTGTGCAGTGGTTATAGGCTCTGTGCATGGCAGGGGATCCGGTGCTGGTTTTTGTGCTCACAGTCTGTGAGGTCTGAGTGGGGCGTGGACAGCACCTGCTTTATAAGGCCTCTTTTCAGGGTAAGCAGATGCTGCTGAATCTTTGTTGGTTAGTCAGTTTCTGAAAGTTAGCCAGTACTGTGTAGCTTTGTATTTGTTTGTTGCTTACTGCAAATAGGCCTGGGGATTTGGTATTACACTCTGCCAATCCAGACCTAGCAGTAAGACTGGAGTCAGTCGTTTAGCTTGCTGGGGTTCTGTTACTACTCTGTGAACTTAGCAAGTTTGCGGCTGTATTCTAAGACTTGCCTGTCTAATCCTGTCTCACTGTGCTAGGTGTCAGGGGTCAGTTTAGTGGCAGTAAACCGAACCTGTGCACTGCAAGTGAGAATTAGGATTGTGGAGAATCTCTTTGTGTCTATCATTCCATCTCTGACCAAGGAGTTTACTGCCACACCCGTTGGTAACCCTTTAGGGTTTTGCTGTTGCCCTTAGCAACAGCATTTCGGGTTTTCTATGTATTAAAACACAACATCTTGCTTTTCACATCTGAGCAGTTCTAATACAAGGGAGATACCCAGTTCCTTAGCCTCTGGGCTTCTCTGTTCACGTTGTGTGTATTTTGTTACCCTACCACCTTCTGTGTACGTTATGTCATATTCCCTAGTCTGTCTGTGAGTCCATTTGTTTTGCATAACAGTTCAAACACCAGTACATTCCTGCAGGCACTGGAGTGCATAACAGTCCTGACACCAGTACTTTCCTGCAGGCACTGGTGTGCATAACAAATACATCTATTACACCCTATACAGACATAGGACACTACAGCCCCAACATGACCTGACCACTGGCCATGACCATAATACATATATTACACCCTATACAGACATAGGACACTACACCCCAACATGACCTGACCATTGGCCATGACCATAATACATCTATTACACCCTATACAGACATAGGACACTACACCCCCAACATGACCTGACCACTGGCCATGACCATAATACATCTATTACACCCTATACAGACATAGGACACTACACCCCCAACATGACCTGACCACTGGCCATGACCATAATACATCTATTACACCCTATACAGTCATAGGACACTACACCCCAACATGACCTGACCACTGGCCATGACCATAATACATCTATTACACCCTATACAGACATAGGACACTACACCCCAACATGACCTGACCACTGGCCATGACCATAATACATCTATTACACCCTATACAGACATAGGGCACTACACCCCCCAACATGACCATAATACATCTATTACACCCTATACAGACATAGGACACTACACCCCCAACATGACCTGACCGCTGGCCATGACCATAATACATCTATTACACCCTATACAGACATAGGACACTACACCCCAACATGACCTGACCACTGGCCATGACCATAATACATCTATTACACCCTATACAGACATAGGACACTACACCCCCAACATGACCTGATCACTGGCCATGACCATAATACATATATTACACCCTATACAGACATAGGAGACTACACCCCAACATGACCATAATACATCTATTACACCCTACACAGACATAGGACACTACACCCCAACATGACCATAATACATCTATTACACCCTATACAGACATAGGACACTACACCCCCAACATGACCTGACCGCTGGCCGTGACCATAATACATCTATTACACCCTATACAGACATAGGACACTACACCCCCAATATGACCTGACCGCTGGCCATGACCATAATACATCTATTACACCCTATACAGACATAGGACACTACACCCCAACATGACCTGACCACTGGCCATGACCATAATACATCTATTACACCCTATACAGACATAGGACACTACACCCCCAACATGACCCGACCACTGGCCATGACCATAATACATCTATTACACCCTATACAGACATAGGACACTACACCCCAACATGACCTGACCACTGGCCATGACCATAATACATCTATTACACCCTATATACAGACATAGGACACAACACCCCCAACATGACCCGACCACTGGCCATGACCATAATACATCTATTACACCCCATACAGACATAGGACACTACACCCCCAACATGACCTGACCACTGGCCATGACCATAATACATCTTTTGCACCCTATACAGACATAGGACACTACACCCCAACATGACCTGACCACTGGCCATGACCATAATACATCTATTACACCCTATACAGACATAGAACACTACACCCCAACATGACCTGACCACTGGCCATGACCATAATACATCTATTGCACCATATACAGACATAGGACACTACATCCCCAACATGACCTGACCTCTGGCCATGACCATAATACATCTATTACACCCTATACAGACATAGGACACTACACCCCAACATGACCTGACCACTGACAATGACCATAATACATCTATTACACCCTATACAGACATAGGACACTACACCCCCAACATGACCTGACCACTGGCCGTGACCATAATACATCTATTACACCCTATACAGACATAGGACACTACACCCCCAACATGACCTGACCACTGGCCATGACCATAATACATCTATTACACCCTATACAGACATAGGACACTACACCCCAACATGACCTGACCACTGACCATGACTATAATATATCTATTACACCCTATACAGACATAGGACACTACACCCCCAACATGACCTGACCACTGGCCATGACCATAATACATCTATTACACCCTATACAGACATAGGACACTACACCCCAACATGACCTGACCACTGACCATGACTATAATATATCTATTACACCCTATACAGACATAGGACACTACACCCCAACATGACCTGACTACTGACCATGACTATAATATATCTATTACACCCTATACAGACATAGGACACTACACCCCCAACATGACCTGACCACTGGCCATGACCATAATACATCTATTACACCCTATACAGACATAGGACACTACACCCCAACATGACCTGACCACTGACCATGACTATAATATATCTATTACACCCTATACAGACATAGGACACTACACCCCAACATGACCTGACCACTGACCATGACTATAATATATCTATTACACCCTATACAGACATAGGACACTACACCCCAACATGACCTGACCACTGACCATGACTATAATATATCTATTACACCCTATACAGACATAGGACACTACACCCCCAACATGACCTGACCACTGGCCATGACCATAATACATCTATTACACCCTATACAGACATAGGACACTACACCCCAACATGACCTGACCACTGACCATGACTATAATATATCTATTACACCCTATACAGACATAGGACACTACACCCCCAACATGACCTGACCACTGGCCATGACCATAATACATCTATTACACCCTATACAGACATAGGACACTACACCCCAACATGACCTGACCACTGACCATGACTATAATATATCTATTACACCCTATACAGACATAGGACACTACACCCCAACATGACCTGACCACTGACCATGACTATAATATATCTATTACACCCTATACAGACATAGGACACTACACCCCAACATGACCTGACCACTGGCAATGACCATAATATATCTATTACACCCTATACAGACATAGGACACTACACCCCAACATGACCTGACTACTGGCCATGACCATAATACATCTATTACACCCTATACAGACATAGGACACTACATCCCCAACATGACCTGGCCATGACTATAATATATCTATTACACCCTATACAGACATAGGACACTACACCCCAACATGACCTGACCACTGGCCATGACCATAATATATCTATTACACCCTATACAGACATAGGACACTACACCCCAACATGACCTGACTACTGGCCATGACCATAATACATCTATTACACCCTATACAGACATAGGACACTACATCCCCAACATGACCTGGCCATGACCATAATACATCTATTACACTCTATACAGACATAGGACACTACACCCCAACATGACCTGACTACTGGCCATGACCATAATACATCTATTACACCCTATACAGACATAGGACACTACACCCCCAACATGACCTGACCACTGGCCATGACCATAATACATCTATTACACCCTATACAGACATAGGACACTACACCCCAACATGACCTGACCACTGACCATGACTATAATATATCTATTACACCCTATACAGACATAGGACACTACACCCCAACATGACCTGACCACTGACCATGACTATAATATATCTATTACACCCTATACAGACATAGGACACTACACCCCAACATGACCTGACCACTGGCAATGACCATAATATATCTATTACACCCTATACAGACATAGGACACTACACCCCAACATGACCTGACTACTGGCCATGACCATAATACATCTATTACACCCTATACAGACATAGGACACTACATCCCCAACATGACCTGGCCATGACTATAATATATCTATTACACCCTATACAGACATAGGACACTACACCCCAACATGACCTGACCACTGGCCATGACCATAATATATCTATTACACCCTATACAGACATAGGACACTACACCCCAACATGACCTGACTACTGGCCATGACCATAATACATCTATTACACCCTATACAGACATAGGACACTACATCCCCAACATGACCTGGCCATGACCATAATACATCTATTACACTCTATACAGACATAGGACACTACACCCCAACATGACCTGACTACTGGCCATGACCATAATACATCTATTACACCCTATACAGACATAGGACACTACACCCCCAACATGACCTGACCACTGGCCATGACCATAATACATCTATTACACCCTATACAGACATAGGACACTACACCCCAACATGACCTGACCACTGACCATGACTATAATATATCTATTACACCCTATACAGACATAGGACACTACACCCCAACATGACCTGACCACTGACCATGACTATAATATATCTATTACACCCTATACAGACATAGGACACTACACCCCAACATGACCTGACCACTGACCATGACTATAATATATCTATTACACCCTATACAGACATAGGACACTACACCCCCAACATGACCTGACCACTGGCCATGACCATAATACATCTATTACACCCTATACAGACATAGGACACTACACCCCAACATGACCTGACCACTGACCATGACTATAATATATCTATTACACTCTATACAGACATAGGACACTACACCCCAACATGACCTGACCACTGACCATGACTATAATATATCTATTACACCCTATACAGACATAGGACACTACACCCCAACATGACCTGACCACTGACCATGACTATAATATATCTATTACACCCTATACAGACATAGGACACTACACCCCCAACATGACCTGACCACTGGCCATGACCATAATACATCTATTACACCCTATACAGACATAGGACACTACACCCCAACATGACCTGACCACTGACCATGACTATAATATATCTATTACACCCTATACAGACATAGGACACTACACCCCCAACATGACCTGACCACTGGCCATGACCATAATACATCTATTACACCCTATACAGACATAGGACACTACACCCCAACATGACCTGACCACTGACCATGACTATAATATATCTATTACACCCTATACAGACATAGGACACTACACCCCAACATGACCTGACCACTGACCATGACTATAATATATCTATTACACCCTATACAGACATAGGACACTACACCCCAACATGACCTGACCACTGGCCATGACCATAATATATCTATTACACCCTATACAGACATAGGACACTACACCCCAACATGACCTGACTACTGGCCATGACCATAATACATCTATTACACCCTATACAGACATAGGACACTACACCCCAACATGACCTGACCACTGGCCATGACCATAATACATCTATTACACCCTGTACAGACATAGGACACTACACCCCCCAACATGACCTGACCGCTGGCCATGACCATAATACATCTATTACACCCTATACAGACATAGGACACTACATCCCCAACATGACCTGGCCATGACCATAATACATCTATTACACTCTATACAGACATAGGACACTACACCCCCAACATGACCTGACCACTGGCCATGACCATAATACATCTATTACACTCTATACAGACATAGGACACTACACCCCCAACATGACCTGACCACTGGCCATGACCATAATACATCTATTACACCCTATCCAGACACAGGACACTACATCCCCAACATGACCTGACCACTGGCCATGACCATAATACATCTATTACACCCTATACAGACATAGGACACTACACCCCCAACATACATAGGACACTACACCCCCAACATGACCTGACCACTGGCCATGACCATAATACATCTATTACACCCTATCCAGACACAGGACACTACACCCCCAACATGACCTGACCACTGGCCGTGACCATAAAATCTATTACACTCTATACAGACATAGGACACTACACCCCCAACATGACCTGACCGCTGGCCATGACCATAATACATCTATTACACCCTATCCAGACACAGGACACTACACCCCCAACATGACCCGACCACTGGCCATGACCATAATACATCTATTACACTCTATACAGACATAGGACACTACACCCCAACATGACCTGACCATAATACATCTATTACACCCTATACAGACATAGGACACTACACCCCCAACATGACCTGACCACTGGCCATGACCATAATACATCTATTACACCCTATACAGACATAGGACACTACACCCCAACATGACCTGACCACTGACCATGACTATAATATATCTATTACACCCTATACAGACATAGGACACTACACCCCAACATGACCTGACCACTGACCATGACTATAATATATCAATTACACCCTATACAGACATAGGACACTACACCCCAACATGACCTGACCACTGGCCATGACCATAATATATCTATTACACCCTATACAGACATAGGACACTACACCCCAACATGACCTGACTACTGGCCATGACCATAATACATCTATTACACCCTATACAGACATAGGACACTACATCCCCAACATGACCTGGCCATGACTATAATATATCTATTACACCCTATACAGACATAGGACACTACACCCCAACATGACCTGACCACTGGCCATGACCATAATATATCTATTACACCCTATACAGACATAGGACACTACACCCCAACATGACCTGACTACTGGCCATGACCATAATACATCTATTACACCCTATACAGACATAGGACACTACATCCCCAACATGACCTGGCCATGACCATAATACATCTATTACACTCTATACAGACATAGGACACTGCACCCCAACATGACCTGACTACTGGCCATGACCATAATACATCTATTACACCCTATACAGACATAGGACACTACACCCCCAACATGACCTGACCACTGGCCATGACCATAATACATCTATTACACCCTATACAGACATAGGACACTACACCCCAACATGACCTGACCACTGACCATGACTATAATATATCTATTACACCCTATACAGACATAGGACACTACACCCCAACATGACCTGACCACTGACCATGACTATAATATATCTATTACACCCTATACAGACATAGGACACTACACCCCAACATGACCTGACCACTGACCATGACTATAATATATCTATTACACCCTATACAGACATAGGACACTACACCCCCAACATGACCTGACCACTGGCCATGACCATAATACATCTATTACACCCTATACAGACATAGGACACTACACCCCAACATGACCTGACCACTGACCATGACTATAATATATCTATTACACCCTATACAGACATAGGACACTACACCCCCAACATGACCTGACCACTGGCCATGACCATAATACATCTATTACACCCTATACAGACATAGGACACTACACCCCAACATGACCTGACTACTGACCATGACTATAATATATCTATTATACCCTATACAGACATAGGACACTACACCCCAACATGACCTGACCACTGACCATGACTATAATATATCTATTACACCCTATACAGACATAGGACACTACACCCCAACATGACCTGACCACTGGCCATGACCATAATATATCTATTACACCCTATACAGACATAGGACACTACACCCCAACATGACCTGACTACTGGCCATGACCATAATACATCTATTACACCCTATACAGACATAGGATACTACATCCCCAACATGACCTGGCCATGACCATAATACATCTATTACACTCTATACAGACATAGGACACTACACCCCAACATGACCTGACTACTGGCCAAGACCATAATACATCTATTACACCCTATACAGACATAGGACACTACACCCCCAACATGACCTGACCACTGGCCATGACCATAATACATCTATTACACCCTATACAGACATAGGACGCTACACCCCAACATGACCTGACCACTGGCCATGACCATAATACATCTATTACACCCTATACAGACATAGGACACTACACCCCAACATGACCTGACCACTGACCATGACTATAATATATCTATTACACCCTATACAGACATAGGACACTACACCCCAACATGACCTGACCACTGACCATGACTATAATATATCTATTACACCCTATACAGACATAGGACACTACACCCCCAACATGACCTGACCACTGGCCATGACCATAATACATCTATTACACCCTATACAGACATAGGACACTACACCCCAACATGACCTGACCACTGACCATGACTATAATATATCTATTACACCCTATACAGACATAGGACACTACACCCCAACATGACCTGACCACTGACCATGACTATAATATATCTATTACACCCTATACAGACATAGGACACTACACCCCAACATGACCTGACCACTGACCATGACTATAATATATCTATTACACCCTATACAGACATAGGACACTACACCCCCAACATGACCTGACCACTGGCCATGACCATAATACATCTATTACACCCTATACAGACATAGGACACTACACCCCAACATGACCTGACCACTGACCATGACTATAATATATCTATTACACCCTATACAGACATAGGACACTACACCCCCAACATGACCTGACCACTGGCCATGACCATAATACATCTATTACACCCTATACAGACATAGGACACTACACCCCAACATGACCTGACCACTGACCATGACTATAATATATCTATTACACCCTATACAGACATAGGACACTACACCCCAACATGACCAGACCACTGACCATGACTATAATATATCTATTACACCCTATACAGACATAGGACACTACACCCCAACATGACCTGACCACTGGCCATGACCATAATATATCTATTACACCCTATACAGACATAGGACACTACACCCCAACATGACCTGACTACTGGCCATGACCATAATACATCTATTACACCCTATACAGACATAGGACACTACACCCCAACATGACCTGACCACTGGCCATGACCATAATACATCTATTACACCCTGTACAGACATAGGACACTACACCCCCCAACATGACCTGACCGCTGGCCATGACCATAATACATCTATTACACCCTATACAGACATAGGACACTACATCCCCAACATGACCTGGCCATGACCATAATACATCTATTACACTCTATACAGACATAGGACACTACACCCCCAACATGACCTGACCACTGGCCATGACCATAATACATCTATTACACTCTATACAGACATAGGACACTACACCCCCAACATGACCTGACCACTGGCCATGACCATAATACATCTATTACACCCTATCCAGACACAGGACACTACATCCCCAACATGACCTGACCACTGGCCATGACCATAATACATCTATTACACCCTATACAGACATAGGACACTACACCCCCAACATACATAGGACACTACACCCCCAACATGACCTGACCACTGGCCATGACCATAATACATCTATTACACCCTATCCAGACACGGGACACTACACCCCCAACATGACCTGACCACTGGCCGTGACCATAAAATCTATTACACTCTATACAGACATAGGACACTACACCCCCAACATGACCTGACCGCTGGCCATGACCATAATACATCTATTACACCCTATCCAGACACAGGACACTACACCCCCAACATGACCCGACCACTGGCCATGACCATAATACATCTATTACACTCTATACAGACATAGGACACTACACCCCAACATGACCTGACCATAATACATCTATTACACCCTATACAGACATAGGACACTACACCCCAACATGACCTGACCACTGGCCATGACCATAATACATCTATTACACCCTATCCAGACACAGGACACTACACCCCCAACATGACCTGACCACTGGCCATGACCATAATACATCTATTACACCCTATACAGACATAGGACACTACACCCCAACATGACCTGACCACTGACCATGACTATAATATATCTATTACACCCTATACAGACATAGGACACTACACCCCAACATGACCTGACCACTGACCATGACTATAATATATCTATTACACCCTATACAGACATAGGACACTACACCCCAACATGACCTGACCACTGACCATGACTATAATATATCTATTACACCCTATACAGACATAGGACACTACACCCCCAACATGACCTGACCACTGGCCATGACCATAATACATCTATTACACCCTATACAGACATAGGACACTACACCCCAACATGACCTGACCACTGACCATGACTATAATATATCTATTACACCCTATACAGACATAGGACACTACACCCCCAACATGACCTGACCACTGGCCATGACCATAATACATCTATTACACCCTATACAGACATAGGACACTACACCCCAACATGACCTGACTACTGACCATGACTATAATATATCTATTATACCCTATACAGACATAGGACACTACACCCCAACATGACCTGACCACTGACCATGACTATAATATATCTATTACACCCTATACAGACATAGGACACTACACCCCAACATGACCTGACCACTGGCCATGACCATAATATATCTATTACACCCTATACAGACATAGGACACTACACCCCAACATGACCTGACTACTGGCCATGACCATAATACATCTATTACACCCTATACAGACATAGGATACTACATCCCCAACATGACCTGGCCATGACCATAATACATCTATTACACTCTATACAGACATAGGACACTACACCCCAACATGACCTGACTACTGGCCAAGACCATAATACATCTATTACACCCTATACAGACATAGGACACTACACCCCCAACATGACCTGACCACTGGCCATGACCATAATACATCTATTACACCCTATACAGACATAGGACGCTACACCCCAACATGACCTGACCACTGGCCATGACCATAATACATCTATTACACCCTATACAGACATAGGACACTACACCCCAACATGACCTGACCACTGACCATGACTATAATATATCTATTACACCCTATACAGACATAGGACACTACACCCCAACATGACCTGACCACTGACCATGACTATAATATATCTATTACACCCTATACAGACATAGGACACTACACCCCCAACATGACCTGACCACTGGCCATGACCATAATACATCTATTACACCCTATACAGACATAGGACACTACACCCCAACATGACCTGACCACTGACCATGACTATAATATATCTATTACACCCTATACAGACATAGGACACTACACCCCAACATGACCTGACCACTGACCATGACTATAATATATCTATTACACCCTATACAGACATAGGACACTACACCCCAACATGACCTGACCACTGACCATGACTATAATATATCTATTACACCCTATACAGACATAGGACACTACACCCCCAACATGACCTGACCACTGGCCATGACCATAATACATCTATTACACCCTATACAGACATAGGACACTACACCCCAACATGACCTGACCACTGACCATGACTATAATATATCTATTACACCCTATACAGACATAGGACACTACACCCCCAACATGACCTGACCACTGGCCATGACCATAATACATCTATTACACCCTATACAGACATAGGACACTACACCCCAACATGACCTGACCACTGACCATGACTATAATATATCTATTACACCCTATACAGACATAGGACACTACACCCCAACATGACCAGACCACTGACCATGACTATAATATATCTATTACACCCTATACAGACATAGGACACTACACCCCAACATGACCTGACCACTGGCCATGACCATAATATATCTATTACACCCTATACAGACATAGGACACTACACCCCAACATGACCTGACTACTGGCCATGACCATAATACATCTATTACACCCTATACAGACATAGGACACTACACCCCAACATGACCTGACCACTGGCCATGACCATAATACATCTATTACACCCTGTACAGACATAGGACACTACACCCCCCAACATGACCTGACCGCTGGCCATGACCATAATACATCTATTACACCCTATACAGACATAGGACACTACATCCCCAACATGACCTGGCCATGACCATAATACATCTATTACACTCTATACAGACATAGGACACTACACCCCCAACATGACCTGACCACTGGCCATGACCATAATACATCTATTACACTCTATACAGACATAGGACACTACACCCCCAACATGACCTGACCACTGGCCATGACCATAATACATCTATTACACCCTATCCAGACACAGGACACTACATCCCCAACATGACCTGACCACTGGCCATGACCATAATACATCTATTACACCCTATACAGACATAGGACACTACACCCCCAACATACATAGGACACTACACCCCCAACATGACCTGACCACTGGCCATGACCATAATACATCTATTACACCCTATCCAGACACAGGACACTACACCCCCAACATGACCTGACCACTGGCCGTGACCATAAAATCTATTACACTCTATACAGACATAGGACACTACACCCCCAACATGACCTGACCGCTGGCCATGACCATAATACATCTATTACACCCTATCCAGACACAGGACACTACACCCCCAACATGACCCGACCACTGGCCATGACCATAATACATCTATTACACTCTATACAGACATAGGACACTACACCCCAACATGACCTGACCATAATACATCTATTACACCCTATACAGACATAGGACACTACACCCCAACATGACCTGACCACTGGCCATGACCATAATACATCTATTACACCCTATACAGACATAGGACACTACACCCCAACATGACCTGACCACTGACCATGACTATAATATATCTATTACACCCTATACAGACATAGGACACTACACCCCAACATGACCTGACCACTGACCATGACTATAATATATCTATTACACCCTATACAGACATAGGACACTACACCCCAACATGACCTGACCACTGACCATGACTATAATATATCTATTACACCCTATACAGACATAGGACACTACACCCCCAACATGACCTGACCACTGGCCATGACCATAATACATCTATTACACCCTATACAGACATAGGACACTACACCCCAACATGACCTGACCACTGACCATGACTATAATATATCTATTACACCCTATACAGACATAGGACACTACACCCCAACATGACCTGACCACTGACCATGACTATAATATATCTATTACACCCTATACAGACATAGGACACTACACCCCAACATGACCTGACCACTGACCATGACTATAATATATCTATTACACCCTATACAGACATAGGACACTACACCCCCAACATGACCTGACCACTGGCCATGACCATAATACATCTATTACACCCTATACAGACATAGGACACTACACCCCAACATGACCTGACCACTGACCATGACTATAATATATCTATTACACCCTATACAGACATAGGACACTACACCCCCAACATGACCTGACCACTGGCCATGACCATAATACATCTATTACACCCTATACAGACATAGGACACTACACCCCAACATGACCTGACCACTGACCATGACTATAATATATCTATTACACCCTATACAGACATAGGACACTACACCCCAACATGACCTGACCACTGACCATGACTATAATATATCTATTACACCCTATACAGACATAGGACACTACACCCCAACATGACCTGACCACTGGCCATGACCATAATATATCTATTACACCCTATACAGACATAGGACACTACACCCCAACATGACCTGACTACTGGCCATGACCATAATACATCTATTACACCCTATACAGACATAGGACACTACACCCCAACATGACCTGACCACTGGCCATGACCATAATACATCTATTACACCCTGTACAGACATAGGACACTACACCCCCCAACATGACCTGACCGCTGGCCATGACCATAATACATCTATTACACCCTATACAGACATAGGACACTACATCCCCAACATGACCTGGCCATGACCATAATACATCTATTACACTCTATACAGACATAGGACACTACACCCCCAACATGACCTGACCACTGGCCATGACCATAATACATCTATTACACTCTATACAGACATAGGACACTACACCCCCAACATGACCTGACCACTGGCCATGACCATAATACATCTATTACACCCTATCCAGACACAGGACACTACATCCCCAACATGACCTGACCACTGGCCATGACCATAATACATCTATTACACCCTATACAGACATAGGACACTACACCCCCAACATACATAGGACACTACACCCCCAACATGACCTGACCACTGGCCATGACCATAATACATCTATTACACCCTATCCAGACACAGGACACTACACCCCCAACATGACCTGACCACTGGCCGTGACCATAAAATCTATTACACTCTATACAGACATAGGACACTACACCCCCAACATGACCTGACCGCTGGCCATGACCATAATACATCTATTACACCCTATCCAGACACAGGACACTACACCCCCAACATGACCCGACCACTGGCCATGACCATAATACATCTATTACACTCTATACAGACATAGGACACTACACCCCAACATGACCTGACCATAATACATCTATTACACCCTATACAGACATAGGACACTACACCCCCAACATGACCTGACCACTGGCCATGACCATAATACATCTATTACACCCTATACAGACATAGGACACTACACCCCAACATGACCTGACCACTGACCATGACTATAATATATCTATTACACCCTATACAGACATAGGACACTACACCCCAACATGACCTGACCACTGACCATGACTATAATATATCAATTACACCCTATACAGACATAGGACACTACACCCCAACATGACCTGACCACTGGCCATGACCATAATATATCTATTACACCCTATACAGACATAGGACACTACACCCCAACATGACCTGACTACTGGCCATGACCATAATACATCTATTACACCCTATACAGACATAGGACACTACATCCCCAACATGACCTGGCCATGACTATAATATATCTATTACACCCTATACAGACATAGGACACTACACCCCAACATGACCTGACCACTGGCCATGACCATAATATATCTATTACACCCTATACAGACATAGGACACTACACCCCAACATGACCTGACTACTGGCCATGACCATAATACATCTATTACACCCTATACAGACATAGGACACTACATCCCCAACATGACCTGGCCATGACCATAATACATCTATTACACTCTATACAGACATAGGACACTGCACCCCAACATGACCTGACTACTGGCCATGACCATAATACATCTATTACACCCTATACAGACATAGGACACTACACCCCCAACATGACCTGACCACTGGCCATGACCATAATACATCTATTACACCCTATACAGACATAGGACACTACACCCCAACATGACCTGACCACTGACCATGACTATAATATATCTATTACACCCTATACAGACATAGGACACTACACCCCAACATGACCTGACCACTGACCATGACTATAATATATCTATTACACCCTATACAGACATAGGACACTACACCCCAACATGACCTGACCACTGACCATGACTATAATATATCTATTACACCCTATACAGACATAGGACACTACACCCCCAACATGACCTGACCACTGGCCATGACCATAATACATCTATTACACCCTATACAGACATAGGACACTACACCCCAACATGACCTGACCACTGACCATGACTATAATATATCTATTACACCCTATACAGACATAGGACACTACACCCCCAACATGACCTGACCACTGGCCATGACCATAATACATCTATTACACCCTATACAGACATAGGACACTACACCCCAACATGACCTGACTACTGACCATGACTATAATATATCTATTATACCCTATACAGACATAGGACACTACACCCCAACATGACCTGACCACTGACCATGACTATAATATATCTATTACACCCTATACAGACATAGGACACTACACCCCAACATGACCTGACCACTGGCCATGACCATAATATATCTATTACACCCTATACAGACATAGGACACTACACCCCAACATGACCTGACTACTGGCCATGACCATAATACATCTATTACACCCTATACAGACATAGGATACTACATCCCCAACATGACCTGGCCATGACCATAATACATCTATTACACTCTATACAGACATAGGACACTACACCCCAACATGACCTGACTACTGGCCAAGACCATAATACATCTATTACACCCTATACAGACATAGGACACTACACCCCCAACATGACCTGACCACTGGCCATGACCATAATACATCTATTACACCCTATACAGACATAGGACGCTACACCCCAACATGACCTGACCACTGGCCATGACCATAATACATCTATTACACCCTATACAGACATAGGACACTACACCCCAACATGACCTGACCACTGACCATGACTATAATATATCTATTACACCCTATACAGACATAGGACACTACACCCCAACATGACCTGACCACTGACCATGACTATAATATATCTATTACACCCTATACAGACATAGGACACTACACCCCCAACATGACCTGACCACTGGCCATGACCATAATACATCTATTACACCCTATACAGACATAGGACACTACACCCCAACATGACCTGACCACTGACCATGACTATAATATATCTATTACACCCTATACAGACATAGGACACTACACCCCAACATGACCTGACCACTGACCATGACTATAATATATCTATTACACCCTATACAGACATAGGACACTACACCCCAACATGACCTGACCACTGACCATGACTATAATATATCTATTACACCCTATACAGACATAGGACACTACACCCCCAACATGACCTGACCACTGGCCATGACCATAATACATCTATTACACCCTATACAGACATAGGACACTACACCCCAACATGACCTGACCACTGACCATGACTATAATATATCTATTACACCCTATACAGACATAGGACACTACACCCCCAACATGACCTGACCACTGGCCATGACCATAATACATCTATTACACCCTATACAGACATAGGACACTACACCCCAACATGACCTGACCACTGACCATGACTATAATATATCTATTACACCCTATACAGACATAGGACACTACACCCCAACATGACCAGACCACTGACCATGACTATAATATATCTATTACACCCTATACAGACATAGGACACTACACCCCAACATGACCTGACCACTGGCCATGACCATAATATATCTATTACACCCTATACAGACATAGGACACTACACCCCAACATGACCTGACTACTGGCCATGACCATAATACATCTATTACACCCTATACAGACATAGGACACTACACCCCAACATGACCTGACCACTGGCCATGACCATAATACATCTATTACACCCTGTACAGACATAGGACACTACACCCCCCAACATGACCTGACCGCTGGCCATGACCATAATACATCTATTACACCCTATACAGACATAGGACACTACATCCCCAACATGACCTGGCCATGACCATAATACATCTATTACACTCTATACAGACATAGGACACTACACCCCCAACATGACCTGACCACTGGCCATGACCATAATACATCTATTACACTCTATACAGACATAGGACACTACACCCCCAACATGACCTGACCACTGGCCATGACCATAATACATCTATTACACCCTATCCAGACACAGGACACTACATCCCCAACATGACCTGACCACTGGCCATGACCATAATACATCTATTACACCCTATACAGACATAGGACACTACACCCCCAACATACATAGGACACTACACCCCCAACATGACCTGACCACTGGCCATGACCATAATACATCTATTACACCCTATCCAGACACGGGACACTACACCCCCAACATGACCTGACCACTGGCCGTGACCATAAAATCTATTACACTCTATACAGACATAGGACACTACACCCCCAACATGACCTGACCGCTGGCCATGACCATAATACATCTATTACACCCTATCCAGACACAGGACACTACACCCCCAACATGACCCGACCACTGGCCATGACCATAATACATCTATTACACTCTATACAGACATAGGACACTACACCCCAACATGACCTGACCATAATACATCTATTACACCCTATACAGACATAGGACACTACACCCCAACATGACCTGACCACTGGCCATGACCATAATACATCTATTACACCCTATCCAGACACAGGACACTACACCCCCAACATGACCTGACCACTGGCCATGACCATAATACATCTATTACACCCTATACAGACATAGGACACTACACCCCAACATGACCTGACCACTGACCATGACTATAATATATCTATTACACCCTATACAGACATAGGACACTACACCCCAACATGACCTGACCACTGACCATGACTATAATATATCTATTACACCCTATACAGACATAGGACACTACACCCCAACATGACCTGACCACTGACCATGACTATAATATATCTATTACACCCTATACAGACATAGGACACTACACCCCCAACATGACCTGACCACTGGCCATGACCATAATACATCTATTACACCCTATACAGACATAGGACACTACACCCCAACATGACCTGACCACTGACCATGACTATAATATATCTATTACACCCTATACAGACATAGGACACTACACCCCCAACATGACCTGACCACTGGCCATGACCATAATACATCTATTACACCCTATACAGACATAGGACACTACACCCCAACATGACCTGACTACTGACCATGACTATAATATATCTATTATACCCTATACAGACATAGGACACTACACCCCAACATGACCTGACCACTGACCATGACTATAATATATCTATTACACCCTATACAGACATAGGACACTACACCCCAACATGACCTGACCACTGGCCATGACCATAATATATCTATTACACCCTATACAGACATAGGACACTACACCCCAACATGACCTGACTACTGGCCATGACCATAATACATCTATTACACCCTATACAGACATAGGATACTACATCCCCAACATGACCTGGCCATGACCATAATACATCTATTACACTCTATACAGACATAGGACACTACACCCCAACATGACCTGACTACTGGCCAAGACCATAATACATCTATTACACCCTATACAGACATAGGACACTACACCCCCAACATGACCTGACCACTGGCCATGACCATAATACATCTATTACACCCTATACAGACATAGGACGCTACACCCCAACATGACCTGACCACTGGCCATGACCATAATACATCTATTACACCCTATACAGACATAGGACACTACACCCCAACATGACCTGACCACTGACCATGACTATAATATATCTATTACACCCTATACAGACATAGGACACTACACCCCAACATGACCTGACCACTGACCATGACTATAATATATCTATTACACCCTATACAGACATAGGACACTACACCCCCAACATGACCTGACCACTGGCCATGACCATAATACATCTATTACACCCTATACAGACATAGGACACTACACCCCAACATGACCTGACCACTGACCATGACTATAATATATCTATTACACCCTATACAGACATAGGACACTACACCCCAACATGACCTGACCACTGACCATGACTATAATATATCTATTACACCCTATACAGACATAGGACACTACACCCCAACATGACCTGACCACTGACCATGACTATAATATATCTATTACACCCTATACAGACATAGGACACTACACCCCCAACATGACCTGACCACTGGCCATGACCATAATACATCTATTACACCCTATACAGACATAGGACACTACACCCCAACATGACCTGACCACTGACCATGACTATAATATATCTATTACACCCTATACAGACATAGGACACTACACCCCCAACATGACCTGACCACTGGCCATGACCATAATACATCTATTACACCCTATACAGACATAGGACACTACACCCCAACATGACCTGACCACTGACCATGACTATAATATATCTATTACACCCTATACAGACATAGGACACTACACCCCAACATGACCAGACCACTGACCATGACTATAATATATCTATTACACCCTATACAGACATAGGACACTACACCCCAACATGACCTGACCACTGGCCATGACCATAATATATCTATTACACCCTATACAGACATAGGACACTACACCCCAACATGACCTGACTACTGGCCATGACCATAATACATCTATTACACCCTATACAGACATAGGACACTACACCCCAACATGACCTGACCACTGGCCATGACCATAATACATCTATTACACCCTGTACAGACATAGGACACTACACCCCCCAACATGACCTGACCGCTGGCCATGACCATAATACATCTATTACACCCTATACAGACATAGGACACTACATCCCCAACATGACCTGGCCATGACCATAATACATCTATTACACTCTATACAGACATAGGACACTACATCCCCAACATGACCTGACCACTGGCCATGACCATAATACATCTATTACACTCTATACAGACATAGGACACTACACCCCCAACATGACCTGACCACTGGCCATGACCATAATACATCTATTACACCCTATCCAGACACAGGACACTACATCCCCAACATGACCTGACCACTGGCCAT
This sequence comes from Pseudophryne corroboree, assembly GCF_028390025.1. NCBI lineage: Eukaryota > Metazoa > Chordata > Amphibia > Anura > Myobatrachidae > Pseudophryne > Pseudophryne corroboree. Next base: position 21,575,328 of record NC_086451.1, on the reverse strand, counting down.
GACCATAATACATCTATTACACCCTATACAGACATAGGACACTACACCCCCAACATACATAGGACACTACACCCCCAACATGACCTGACCACTGGCCATGACCATAATACATCTATTACACCCTATCCAGACACAGGACACTACACCCCCAACATGACCTGACCACTGGCCGTGACCATAAAATCTATTACACTCTATACAGACATAGGACACTACACCCCCAACATGACCTGACCGCTGGCCATGACCATAATACATCTATTACACCCTATCCAGACACAGGACACTACACCCCCAACATGACCCGACCACTGGCCATGACCATAATACATCTATTACACTCTATACAGACATAGGACACTACACCCCAACATGACCTGACCATAATACATCTATTACACCCTATACAGACATAGGACACTACACCCCAACATGACCTGACCACTGGCCATGACCATAATACATCTATTACACCCTATCCAGACACAGGACACTACACCCCCAACATGACCTGACCACTGGCCATGACCATAATACATCTATTACACCCTATACAGACATAGGACACTACACCCCCAACATGACCATAATACATTACACCCTATACAGACATAGGACAAAACACCCCCAACATGACCTGACCACTGGCCATGACCATAAAATCTATTACACTGGGATCCAGCAGGGATCCCGGCTGTGGAAATACCAACACCAGAATCCCGACACAGCTGACAATGGCGGCGCTGGCATCCCCAATGGTATCACAATCCCAGCACCCCATACCGACACCCAGGATCCCGAACGTCACAATGCCGGGGTCGTTGGAGAGGAGGTAAGCTGCGGAGGATGGGGCAGAAGGGGGGCGGGGGGTCAGATTTAGGCTGTGGGTGAGGGTTAGGGGAGGGGGGTTAGGTTTAGGCTGCAGAAAGGGGGGGTTGGCTTTACCCTAACCCCAGAAGAGGTTTAGGTGTAGGCTGTTGAAAAGGGGAGCTAGGGGGGTGGTCATCAGTATGCCGACTCTTGGGATCCCGGCGCATAGTATACCGGCGCCGGAATCCCGACAGCCGGCAAACCGACACTTATTCTCCCTCGTGGGGGTCCACGATCCCCCTGGAGGGAGAATAAAATAGCGTGGCGCGCGTAGCGCGCCACCGTACCCGCAGCGTGGCGAGCGCAGCGTGGCGAGCGCAGCGTGGCGAGCGCAGCGAGCCCGCCAGGGGCTCATTTGCGCTCGCCACACTGTCGGTATGCCGGCGGTCGGGCTCCCGGCGCCGGTATGCTGGTCGCCAGGAGCCCGACCGCAGGCATACCATACTACACCCGAGCTAGGGTTTGGCACCACCGGAAAGGGTTAGGGTTAGGCTGCGGGGTTGTGTGAGTGTGGAGAAGGGGGGTTTAGGCTGCAGGAAGGGAGGGTTAGGGGTCTATTGGGGGAAGGTAAGTATACTTACTTTGCCCCCCCCTCCAATGTACCTTCCTGCCTTTTAATTGAACTTTTTAATGCCTGGATGTTAATCTTTCTATATAAAATAACAATGGGTTTACTTGTTTATTATGATCTTTTGGGACCGATGGGAATGACTGTCCTCTGTAGATCGCAGCAGAATATGTGTGCGCTATATACATAACCGTCAATACATAAATCTCTCTCTGTGATGTCACCTTTCGCTCTCTAACGAGTCTACAGATGTCCTCCTAATGGCACCTGACCCACATTCTGCCTCATACCTCGGGGATGTGAAGAGAGACAAAAATTCACTTGTGAACTTGAGAGCCCGCGGCCGACGCCTGGAAGGAGCGAGCGCGGCAGCTGCCGGATCACTCTCCTGACGGGACATCTCTCGCTTTCTGACAGATGTCACATAGTTGTTGATATAACCGCCTCTCCACTGGGGTGAAGGTCACAACAACAGACAGCTCCGTCTGACAAAGTCGGTGCTAATTCCACCCTCTAAGGCCAAGTTGTTCTCCACCTGCGGCCTCCTTGCAGGCAGCCTCCATGACTTATGTGTGGCTGTACTGACAGGAGGTGAGGCCGGGTCCCCACGTTACTGTCAGCGGGGAAATCACCCCTGCTCCTCACGTCTCGCCGGAGATACGTCTGTTATAATTAGCACCTGGAGCTTTCAGGTAAACGACGAGTCAATAGCTAAAAATAATCTCCACTGCTTTCATTGAAAAGTCTGCAAATGTCACAACGTTCTGCAATTCTAACCCAGCACTCTTACTGTCGCTGCTCCATCAGCAGATTCCAATATACTCTATGGGGTATATTCAATAAGAGTCGGGTCCATTCCGACATGCAGTTGTCGGAATGGACCCCACAACCCCTATTCAAAGAGCGGCCAAATCCGACTGTCTGATTTGGCCGTTCCCTGTGTCCTGTCCTGCCGCTGCTGTCAGCGGTTGCCGGGTGCGCTGACAGCAGCGGCGGCCGGCGGGGAGTGCAGTGTGCGGCGGCCGGCGGGGGAGCAGTGTGCGGCGGCCGGCGGGGGTGCTTCCAGCGGCGGCCGGAGCTGGCAGCGGGAGCGACCTGTGCGGCGGCGGAGGAGGCACTGCAGGTACTATCATCCCCGTAGCCCGCCGCACCGCTCCCCGTCTCCTCACCTCAATCCGACTTGTTTTCCAATCGGATTGAGTTTGTCGGAAAGGGGGCCAAAACCTGTCGGATTTGGCCCCGTTTCCGACAGCAATACCCGCCGATCCACCTGCTTTCCGACAGCATTCCGACAAGTCGGGTTTCCCGACTTGTCGGAAAAAAATGTGCCCCTATTGAATAGGTCGGAACCCCTTCCGACCTATTCCAGTCAGAAACTTCCGTCTTTCCGACAAGACAGCAGTTTCCGACTCTTATTGAATATAGCCCTATATCTATGTCCCTCAGTCTGATGTGGTTGGAGGAACTATCGCTGCGCCTTACATGGAAGCAATAGCGATCGCACTATTATGATAATGCAATAGGGGGCGTCACCCCTCCTGCTGCGTTACTGATCCAAACTGCGTCCAAGGGCGCCGTATTGGATCATCTCCGACACCATTGGCCGGCCGTGTGACTCATGCGGTCCGCTAGCCGGCCGTCACAGCTGCCACTAAAATCCCGACGGTCAATATACCGACAATCATTGACCGACAAGGTCAAAATACAGACATTTAAAATGTTGACAGGTCAAAAGTCGACATGAGTTTTTCATGATTTTTTTCATTGAAACCGACTTGTTCATCCATTCCCCCTCCAGTGGACCTGGAGGGGGAATATAATGGTGTGCCGAGCGCAGCAAGCCATGCGAAGGGACGTGGTACACTTATACGGTGTCCATGTCGACATATGTTGACATATGCATAAAAACAATGAAAACTTGTGTCGACTTTTTGACATGTCAACATTTTAAATGTCGGTATTTTGACCTTGTCTATAATTTAAATGTCAGGATTTTGACCATGTCGATATTTTGACCGTGTCGAAATTTTGATTGTAGGTATTTCATACTAAACCCACCTAGAGGCCAAGAAATCTCCGTCCTCTGATCCTGGCCTCTTCCCTCCCCTGCAACGGTGGCGACACGCCTCCGCTTGGAGAAACGGAGGTCGTCGCTGCCCCCAAACAGCATCAGACTGTCAATCACTGACAGTCTGATGGCATCCTGCTTCCGTCGTAGCAGGACCCATTTGCGTATGCGCTGGACGGGCCCTGCGCATTCTCAAAGTGCCGACAATCGGTACATGCAACGCTATTCCAACCACATCTGAATTACCCCCCATATGTGCAGACGGTATCCGGACTCTAGGTCGACACCAGTTGGTCAACACTTCTTAGGTCGACACGGACAAAGGTCAACATGAAAAAAGGTAGACATGAGTTTTTCACATTTTTTTTCCTTAATTTTTTGAACTTTTTCATACTTTACGATCCACGCGGACTATGAATGGGAATAGTAACCTGCGAAGCGAGCCGTGCGAGGGGACACGGTGCACTTATTGGGGTTCCCGGTCACATTACGAAGAAAACAACACCAAAAAACCCATTAAAAACTCATGTTGACCTTTTTCCATGTCGATATTGATCATGTTGACCTATTTCTGCTGTCGACCTAAGGTGTGTCTACCAATTGGTGTCGCTCTAAGTGGTGTCGACCTAGACACTGTCGACCTTGAGTCCCAGACCCGCGCAGACGTGGATCTGTTATGCTGAATGGGCTAGGATAGAAGGGTATGGGTCATTAGGTCGACACCACTTCGGTCGACAGTCATTTGGTCGACCACTATTGGTCGACATGCATTAGGTTGACATGTACTAGATCGACAGGTCAAAAGGTCGACATGAGGTTTTTTATTGTTTTGGTGTCCTTTTCTTCGTAAAGTGACGGGGAACCCCAATCGGTTCCGGTATGAATGGTCGACCATGTTATGGTCGACAGTCATTAGGTCGACCACTATTGGTCGACATTGACATGGTCGACATGGACACATGGTCGACACATGAAAATGGTCGACACATGAAAGGTTGACACATGAAAAGGTCGACATGAGTTTTTTTTTTTACTTTTTTTGGTGTCGTTTTTTGCGTAAAGTGACTGAGAACCCCAATTAGTGCAACGCGTCCCCTTGCATGGCTCGCTTCGCTCGCCATGCTTCGGGCATGGTGCCTTCGCTCCGCTACCGCTTCGCTCGGCACAGATTACCGTTCCAATCGTAGTCCACGTGGATCGTAAAGTATGGAAAAGTTCCCCAAAAGAAAAAAAAGTTTAAAAACTCATGTCGACCTTTTCATGTGTCGGCCATTTTCATGCGTCGACCATGTGTCAATGTCGACCATGCCAATGTCGACCAATAGTGGTCGACCTAATGACTGTCGACCATAACATGGTCGACCATGTGAACGGATACCACCCCAATCGCATGGCTCGCCATGCTTCGGGCATTACTATTCCCAGTCGTAGTCCACGTGGATCGTAAAGTATGAAAAAGTCCCAAAATTTCTTTTTTTTAAACAAAAACTCATGTTGACCTTTTGACCTGTTGACCAATAGTGGTCGACCAAATGACTGTCGATCTAAGTGGTGTCGACCTAATGACCGCATCCCGGATAGAATGAGTTAGTCCTCACACACTATAAACAGCCCTCTTGGTGCGTCAGGTCGCAGGTGACCCGGATGCACCGAGCGACTTTCTTGCTCAAAATTTGCATCTTATTTGCATCAGGATAACAGCTGGGGGCGACAACACTACATTGCTAGATTACACTGAACAGTTTGTTGTGCGACCTCTGTACATCTGTGTGAGGACACATCTGTATCACATCGGGTAACTAACATTTGTTGTGCTACGTTCTCCCCTCTTACACTTTTCTTATGTTAAATTGAAGAAAATAAAATAAAGAATTTTCAAATACATTTTCCCTCGGATGTTAGTGCACTCTGTATTGGAGACATAGGTGGTCATTCCGAGTTGATCGCTAGCTGAAAATGTTCGCTGCGCAGCGATGATGCAAAAAAAATGGCACTTCTGTGCATGCATATGCGGCGCAATGCGCATGCGCGACGTACTTTCACAACGGCCAATGTAGTTTCACACAAGGTCTAGCGAAGCTTTTCAGTCGCACTGGTGGCCGCAGAGTGATTGACAGGAAGAGGTAGTTTCTGGGTGTCAACTGACCGTTTCCAGGGAGTGTTCGAAAAAAACGCAGATGTGCCAGAAAAAACGCAGGCGTGGCTGGGCGAACGCAGGGCGTGTTCGTGACGTCAAAAAAACAGGAACTGAACAGTCTGAAGTGATCACAAGCGCTGAGTAGGTCTGAAGCTACTCTGAAACTGCACAAAATTATTTTGTAGCCGCTCTGCGATCCTTTAATTCGCACTTCTGCTAAGCTAAAATACACTCCCAGTGGGAGGCGGCATAGCGTTTGCACGGCTGCTAAAACCTACTAGCGAGCGATCAACTCGGAATGACCCCCTTTGATAATGGAGGTTTGTGGTTCCATCTCTTAGGCTGAATGACCCAGTAGATTCCAAATAAGAAGCTGTAAGACATTAAAAGCCCTTTATTACCCCATAGGGTGTCACTCGTTATAAAAGGCAATAAGAAAATTACTATTTTTATCAGCATTTATTTATAAGGCGCCACAAAGCGTCTGCGGCGCCGTTCAATACATAAAGACATACCGCAGTTACAGAGCATAAGCACAATACAGAACAGCAAACCATAGTGTTAGTACATAGCATAAGTATATAACGCCACAGGTTCAGGGAGTGACAGCGGTGCACAAGACAACAACGTGACACACAATACACATAGGGGGACATTTACTAAGCAGTGATAAGAGCGGGGAAGTGAGCCAATGGAAACCAATCAGCACTCAAGTAACATCTATAATTTGCATACTATAAAATTATACAGAGCAGCTGATTGGTTGATGGGGCAACTTCGCCACTGGCTCACTTCTCTTATCACTGCTTAGTAAATGTCCCCCATATAGAACAAATTCTCTGTAATATTTAATGGGGACAAGTGAGCAACACGGTGGACAGATGTGAGACTTAAGGTAGTTTGGGTGATCGTGGTGACGGAGTTCTGGATGGTACTCAGGCCAAGATGGGGCACAGGCCACGGAGATATAGACGCACGGATAATAGAAAGCCATCTGATTGGTTGCTAGGAGCAAGGTCACCAATTCTCTGTTGTAGAAACTTTAGTAAATTTACCCCTTAGAGACAGGAGCCACCGATGGGCAGCTGGATCGTCCGGCGCAGGATCACCCCCCCCCCCCCCCACCACCACCCAAGTGGACTCCTCCCAGCGCGCCGTAGAGAGCACATAAACAGTATTATATATATAATATGACAGTTCAGTTTACAAAGTTTTGGGTCTGTTACATAAGAGTAAGATTACAGCGTACACAAGCTGGTCCTGTACTAGGGATCACTGATCCCTACCGTAATCATTCTGACATCTGCGTCTGGAAGACACAAGGACACGGCCTGCGTCCATATGGCGTGCAGGAGTTCTCTCACCAGACAGTCACAATGCATTTCTCACGCTCCGATACCTCCCTATTGTTCTCCTGCAGCCATAACCTGGGCTGACTCCAGTCTTATCACAACAATCGTCCTTCACTTGTAGAACCCCAGCGTACTATGGGGGTCATTCCGAGTTGATCGTTCGCTAGCATTTTTAGCAGCCGTGCAAATGCTATGCCACCGCCCACTACGGAGTGTATTTTAGCTTAGCAGAAGTGAGAACGCATGTGCAGCCGAGCTCTGCAAAAACAGTTTGCGCAGTTTCGGAGTAGCTCTGAACCTACTCAGCGCTTGCGATCACTTCAGACTATTCGTGTCCGGATTTGACGTCATACACCCGCCCAGAGAACGCCCAGCCACTCCTGCGTTTTTCCAGACACGCCTGCGTTTCTGCAAATACACCATGGAAACGGTCAGTTGACACCCTGACACGCCCCCTTTCTGTCAATCTCCTTGCAGCCGTCAGTGCGAAGAAAAACTTCGCTAGAACCTGTGCACAACCACAGAGAGCTTTGTACCCGTACGTTGCGCGTGCGCATTGCGGCCCATACGCATGCGCATAAATGCCGTTTTTCACCTGATCGCTGTGCTGTGAAAATTGGCAGCGAGCGATCAACTCGAAATGACCCCCTATGCACTGTGAGGGAATAGAGGATTCTCATTGGTGTCCCTTGTCATTGTTAGTGAATAAGCCCCAAAGTAAATGAGTCATTGTGCAGTGCACCTTACACTCCTGACCCCTCTCCAACACCCCTCTCCCACTGTCATCACAATGAAAATAGGCAGTTGGGATAAAAAAAAAAAAAAAAACTTAGCCAAAAAAACAACAAAAACAAACAGTAAACAAAATAAAACCAGGTATATGCTGCCCCCTGCTGTCCTGATCTGGGCATACGCCTAGTTTGCTCATATTGAACAGCCCTATATAAATAACATCATGGCTGATGTTATTGTCATTGGGGTATCTTTACTACGGTGGGAGTTTTTTTAGAAGTGGAGATGTTGTGCCCCTAGCAACCAATCAGGTGCATCTAGAAGATAATAGTTAGGGGTCTATTCATGAAGCAGTGAAAAGTGTGGAGAAGTGAGCCAGTGGAGAAGTTGCCCATGGTAACGGATCAGCTACTACGTATAATTTTATAGAAGGAACTTTATAAATGTTACCGCAACACTGATTGGTTGCCATGGGCAACCTCTCCACTGCCTCACTTCTCCACACTTTTCACTGCTTCATGAATAGATCCCTTACAATCTGATTGGTTGCTTTGGGCAACAACGCCACTTCTAAGAAACTCACACCTTAGTAAATATACCCCATTGAAACTCGATAGTAATAAAGGCAGAAGGGTTCAGGCGAAAATGGAAAACACATTAGAAGACTCTGGTATCTCTGGGGAAATGGATGATGATGATGATGATGATGATGATGATGATGATGGACATTCTGGACCTGGAGTTTGGGGGCAGCATAAGGATTTGTACCCCCAAGTCTACAGGACTCAGCATCTCCTTATATGACTTTTAGGCAATGTGCCCCTCACTCTTTAAAACTGTATATCACCCACTGCAGGGTACGCTATACTATATGTAAGCCCAAATGCCACTTCTGGTTGTGTTGTCCGTAGGATTATTGCACTCTAATGGTCAAAACGGACATTTAAATTTAAACAAATTCCAATAGTGAGTGGTCAGGTCACAGTGGATTCAGTATGGCCGTCACATCTGAGATCATTGACCCCCTACGTTATACGGAACTGCCGTGCTCACTAAGGTGGTCATTCCGAGTTGTTCGCTAGCTGCATTCATTCGCTGTGCAGCGATGAGGCAAAAAAATGGCACTTCTGCGCATGCAGCGCAATGCGCACGCGCGAAGTAATATTACAACGAACTATGTAGTCTCACACAGGGTCTAGCGATGCTTTTCAGTCGCACTGCTGGCCGCAGAGTGATTGACATAAAGTGGGCGTTTCTGGGTGTCAACTCACTGTTTTCAGGGAGTGTTCGAAAAAACGCAGGCGTGCCTGAAAAAACGCAGGCGTGGCTGGGAAAATGCAGGGCGTGTTTGTGACGTCAAAACAGGAACTGAACAGTCTGAAGTGATCGCAAGCGCTGAGTAGGTTTTGAGCTACTCTAAAACTGCACAAAAAAATTATGCCGCCGCTCTGCGATCCTTTCATTCGCACTTCTGCTAAGCTAAAATACACTCCCAGTGGGCAGCGGCTTAGCGTTTGCACGGCTGCTAAAAACTGCTAGCGAGCTATCAACTCGGAATGACCACCTAAGTTCTCATCCTCACTGATGGCAATTTCCAGTGTTTGACAACCCACAAAAGCAATGCTGACAATGCACAGCAATGGTTTCCAATGACCTCACTTGCACTGCGGTAGTGCTGCGGTAGCACTGCGGTAGCATGTGGTTTTTCAAATGCATCATGATCCATTCAGTGCACTGAGCTCCAATGTCTTCCTGAGTGAATAAATAAACATGCATGTGAAATGTCAGTGGGTACCTACCCCTAACAGCAGTACTCATCTCTGCAATGCAATGCATGTGACATGTCAGATACTATTACAGTATTAATATTATAGAAATGAGTAACACACAATCACATAAAACAGACGGTAAAGATGCCCCAATGGCAGCATAAGATGTGGGATTCAATAGATGCAGAAGGCAGCGGAATAAAAGATCTCCCCGATTGTGGGGGATGTGGCTGAGGATCATGGGTGGGCAGCAGCATTGTCAGGTATTAGCTGGTACTTTATCTCTCTCCACTTTACCACCCTCCAAGGCTAAGTACATCTACCCCAGGGCTGTTTCTTGCCAATTTGGCTCCCAGTGCAAGATTTAAAAAAATGCGCCCTACCCCCAAATTGACATTGAAAAATGCACCACCCCCCATAGATATAAGAAACACAAATTTGTGTGTGCCCGACGAAGGGGCGTGGCCGCGCTAAAATGGCCATGGTTTAATTAAAATGGGCGTGGTCTCACCTGAAAAGACTACCTTACACCCCAGTTTTTGACCCTGCACCAACAGACCTAGGCCACCACAGGAAAGAAAATAAATGCCACCATATTAAGCCCCACACAGTAATGCCCCCTGCACCACATTATGCCACACATCGCAATGCATGTCATACATTACGCCCTACAGTAAAGCTTCTAATTACTTTTAAATTACCTGCTCGTTGCCAAGGGTTTCATGCACTGGGTGTCATGCTTGCTGCCGGGGGTTTCATGCTCTGGGATCCATGCTGGTTGCCAGGGGTTTCATGCTCTGGGATGGGTGTCATGCTCGTTGCCAGGTGTGTATAATGCTCGTTGCCAGGGGTGTGTAGTCCTCGTTGCCAGGGGTAATGCTCATTGTCAGGGCTCAGGGGAGTGTAATGCTAGTTTCGAGGAGTGTGTAATGCCAGGAGTGTGTAATGCTAGTTGCCAGGGGTAATGCTCATTGTCAGGGCTCAGGGGAGTGTAATGCTAGTTTCCAGGAGTGTGTAATGCCAGGAGTGTGTAATGCTAGTTGCCAGGAGTGTGTAATGCCAGGAGTGTGTAATGCTAGATGCCAGGGGTGTGTAGTGCTCATTGTCAGGGCTCAAGGGTGTGTACAACCCTCGCCAGCCCGCCAGCTCCCTCTCCTCCCTGTCATAGTTCTCTGCTCGTGGAGCGGAGTTTCACGAAATGACGCTTTGCATCACTCCGTGAAACTCCGCCCCCTGAGCAAAGTACTATGACAAGGAGCAGGGGGATCAGTCAGGGACATTGCAAAGTGCCGCGGCAGGCGTCCCCATGATAGATGCATGAGAGGTGAAGCCGTCACTATACAAATCTTAAAACAGCCAGCTGCTGGCACCATGATCACCCTTCACCATTTATATCAAGCCAACCTCCTTCCTGCGCTGGCTCTATCATGCCGCGATCACTCTTGTGGATATATACAAGCCCTGAATATATATATATATATATATATATATATATATATTCAAGTTAAGGTTGGCCGCCGATTGTTGAAGTTTCTCACCACTGATGATGGGGCGTTGATGTTCCACAGTTTTTGACTTCTTTGCGCATGTGTGGCCACAGACTTCTGCCTGCTGTGCGTGGGCTGACATTGAACCATCGATGGTTTTCCATCAATAGCGAGAAACCATTGATATCATGTGCTTAGATGGACAACCCTAATTCTCTACTCCAGACTCTTCCTCTCTCTGGGCGGGATGTACTAAAGGAAAAATGCGGTAAAACCCCCGAAAACGGGGGAATTACCGCATTTTCAAATTTACTAAGACCCTAACGCCGTTTTTTTGCCGTCCAGGGTATCGCCATCTCTGATTGGCGATACCCTATAGAAGCCTACGGGCTTCTTATCACTGACCACCGCAACCCGCCGCAGACACCGACCCCACTCCCCCCCAGCATACCTTCCTCCGGGTTGCCCTGGACACAGAATGTACTCTCCTCCTCCCCCTAGCAACACAGGCGGAGGTCCTTCCGGCTGCAGGGGGGAGGAGGAGGCGCCGGGGGCAGCGTGCTGCTGCTTCCCGGCGTCTAGACAGTGTGAAGATCCCGGAGAGGTAACGGAGACCGCCCACACATCACCTCACAGGTATCGCGGGGGGCCTCCGTCATCGCATTGCGATATTGATCGCATATGTTAGTACATAGGGGGTCATTCCGAGTTGTTCGCTCGTTATATTTTTCCGCTACGGAGCGATTAGTCGCAAACTGCGCATGCGCAATGTATGCAGCGCGCCTGCGCCAAGTAAATTAGCTCAAAAGTTTGGTATTTTACTCACGGCGTAACTAAGTTTTTTCATCGTTCTGCTGATCGTAGTGTGATTAACAGGAAGTGGGTGTTTCTGGGCGGAAACTGACCGTTTTCTGGGAGTGTGCGGAAAAACGCAGGCGTGTCAGGGAAAAACGCGGGAGTGTCTGGAGAAACGGGGGAGTGGCTGGGCGAACGCTGGGCGTGTGTGTGACGTCAAACCAGGAACGAAACTGACTGAACTGATCGCAGTGTAGGAGTAAGTCTCGAGCTACTCAGAAACTGCTAAGAAATTTCTATTCGCAATTCTACTAATCTTTCGTTCGCAATTCTGCTATGCTAAGATACACTCCCAGAGGGCGGCGGCTTAGCGTGTGCCATGCTGCTAAAAGCAGCTAGCGAGCGAACAACTCGGAATCACCCCCATAATGCGATCAACATCGCTGCGATAAGTGGCGAGGGGTGGCGATGTATCTTAATACATCCCGCCCTCTATGTGGGCTCTGCGAGGCTTTGTTCTCGTCCCTCTAGGCTGGGATGTACTACACATCACATCGTGGATGCCATATATGCCACTACTTAGCGAGTACATACCGGCACTGATAACCCCGGTATGTACTTAGAACTGAGATTAAAATCGCAAAAGACAGTTCTAATAAGTGTCCTCTGCGATAGAAGATCTTCTGGGGGGGAGCTCTATCAAATGTTGGAGAGTGATAAAGTGAAGAGAGATAAAGTACCATCCAATCAGCTCCTGTCATTTTTCAAACACACCCTGTAACATGGCAGTTAGGAGCTGATTGGCTGATACTTTATCTCGCTCTAATTCTTTCCACGGTTTGATACATCTCCCCCAATATGTTGAACTGTGCCACTAACCCTCTCCCCACCACCCTCAGAGTGGACAATGTCTCGTCATCCCCACCCCCTCCACACATCCATTCTCTCCTACAGTTTCTCCAATGGGAAACCAGCCCAAGGGGTAGATAGACTAACCTAAGGGTTGTCAAAGCAGACGTTCATTGTTATATTTGACTGACGGATTTAAAACGGCAATAGAAATAAATGGTAAACCAAACTGGCTTTAGTCTTTATTGCTATTGCCGGTTTAAATCGGTCAAAGCCATCGTTGGTTAGTAAATGTACCTCTTAGAGGCGCAGCTATAGTCAGGAACAGCTTGTAAAGAGTCCAATTCAATTAGCCGTGAAAATAAGAAACCGAGAATTTACTGCAAATTGCAAAATGCGCCATTTCAGTTGTGAAAATGGATTTGCAGTAATTTTACAGCAAATTTCAATTTGCCACCGCTGTCCAGGTGATAAACTTGGGTAAAATCCCTATTCTAAGAAAAAAAGGGGGTTTGGTTCAGAACCCCCGGGACACCCCCTCAATTACTAATTAGGCTCTTAGACATTTTTAATTATTTTATTTGGCCAATAATTGTGATGTTAGTGTATTAGAATGCTTAATATTAGTAGACTCTCCCTTACTAATATGTGTAAGCCTGAATCTTCAGTGATAGTCCCTGGGACCAGGGGGATGCTGGGAAGTGGGTGGTCCAGTGTGCAGTGTGCCTGGAGCTGGTGATGGAATAAAACAGCACAGCAGTGAACTCACATGTCTCTGTGTCCTTATGACTGGATTTACAAACATATGAACAAAACATGGTGTCAGAAGAAGTTTAACTTGGACTGCTAGTGCTGTCAGAGTGTGAAAGAATCTTGCAGAAGTCTGTAAGGCTGTGATACTCAGTGTCTGCAAAGACTGCCGTGTGCTCCTATCTTCAAACAGTGAGTAACCATGGATAAACTAGCTCCTCCAACCGGCATGCTGATGTCTGGTAACTTGTCTGAAAACTGGAAAAGATTTAAGCAAAGGTTTAATATATATCTTGCTGCATGTGGAGCTGATACAAAGGCTGACAAAACTAAGGCATCCATTTTCCTCCATGTGAAAGGAGAGGATGTGCTGGACATTTATAATAGTTTTCAGTTTGCTGAGGGGCAGAATATGGTGCTATCTTCTATAATGCAAAAGTTTGAAGATTACTTTGTGCCAAGGAAAAATGTGACATATGAAAGATATAAGTTTTTCACGTGATCAGAAGTCTGTAGATGGATTTGATCAGTATGTTACAGAGCTGTAATCACTCAGTTAAACCTGTGAGTTTGGTGATTTAAAGGATTCACTGATTAGAGATCGTATTGTCTGTGGAATACCTGATAATGGACTCAGAGAGAGACTGCTGAGAGAGCAAGACCTAACACTAGACAAGGCAGTGACTATGTGTAGATCTGCAGAAATAACTAGATTTCAAGCCAAAAAGGATGCTGATGGTGCTGTCTATGTAGTGCAGAAAACAGAGCCAAGCAAACCTCCATTCTCAAGAATGAAGCAGTCTAAGCCACAGTCTAATAAGGAAATGTGTAGTAGATGTGGAAATGATCACAATTCTAAAATGTGCCCTGCTTATGGTAAAACCTGCATGAAATGTGGTAGACTAAATCACTTTGCCAAATGCTGTAAAATGAAAAGTGAAACAACCAAAGTGCATGCTGTTAAACAAACAGAGGAATTCTTTGTGGATTGCATTGAACTTTGCAATGCAGATAAGGAAGAATGGATTGTCCCTTTAACTGTGAACAAGATTGTCATTCCCTTTAAGCTTGATACTGGCGCGCAGGTGAATTTAATATAATTTCAAGACTATAAGACTTTTAGAGTAAAACCTAAATTTTATCCAGCCAAAGTGAACGTTACAGGGTACACTGGGGAGGAAATTCCTGTGAAAGGTACATGCTTAGTGACACTGAAATATAAGGGACAACAGTTTAAAACATCTCTACTGATTGTGGATAAAAATGTGCAACCGATTCTAGGATTAAGTTCCTGTGAGAAACTAAGCTTGCTAAAGAAAGTTTTTATGGTGACATCACAAGTAGAAGATGACTGCAAATCGATGTTTACAGAATACATAGACTTGTTTGAAGGTCTAGGTTGTTTGCCTGGAGAGCATAAAATAAATATAGACACGCAAGTTTCTTCAGTGATACACCCCTGTAGAAAAGTGCCGTTTGCGCTGAGAGAAAAACTGAAACAAGAGTTAAATCGCATGGAAGCCTTGGGTGTGATACAGAAAGTTGATGAGCCTACTGAATGGGTAAGCTCCTTAGTAATTGTTGAAAAGAAAAATGGACAACTCAGAATATGTCTAGACACCAGAGATTTAAACAAAGCTATTAAACGAGAACACTTCAAACTACCAACCAGAGATGAAATCATGTCGCAATTTGCGGGAGCAAAATGGTTCAGTAAATTGGACGCATCTTCAGGGTTCTGGCAAATGAAGCTAGATGAGGCCAGCTCAAAGCTTTGTACATTTAATACACCAGAAGGTCGATACAGATTTCTTCGACTACCATATGGAATATTGTCTGCTCCAGAAGTATATCACAAAAAGATACACATGATTTTTGAACATATTCCAGGTGTTGAAACAATGATGGATGAAATTATTGTCTGGGGATCTACAAAGGAAGAACATGATTCTAGATTGAGACAAGTAATGGAACTTGTCAATAAAGTGAATCTAAAGCTAAACAAGGACAAATGTGAATTTGGTGTGAATACACTTACCTTTATGGGCGACGTGGTCTTGGATCAAGGTGTAAAACCAGACCCAAGGAAAATATCAGCCATAGTGAACATGGAACGTCCTAACAACAAAGACGACGTCAGAAGATTCCTAGGAATGATTACTTACTTAGGAAAGTTTATTTCTCAACTCTCTGAACGAACAGCCTCTCTTAGATGGTTGTTGGACAAGGATAACGAGTGGATGTGGTCACATGAATAAGAAGAAAGTTGGCAAAACTTGAAACAGGTCATTACAGAGCAACCAGTGCTAAAATTCTTTGATCCTGCGAAAAGAATAAGAATTTCAGCAGATGCTTCGCAATTTGGCCTAGGATAGTGCTGTTACAAGAACATGAGGATACATGGCAACCAGTAATCTATGCATCAAGAGCACTGACAAGTGCTGAAACAAGGTATGCTCAGATAGAAAAAGAACTTCTAGCGATCACATATGCATGTGAGCGATTTCATCAGTTTGTGTATGGTCAAACATTTACAGTGGAAACTGACCACAAGCCATTGGTAGCTATCATGACTAAATCATTGCATGACTGTCCCATGAGAATTCAACGAATGCTTATCAGACTACAGAAATATGATGTACACTTGCTGTACTGTCCCGGCAAATACATGTACATTGCTGATACACTTTCTCGTGCTGTGGACAAAAGTGAAGGTTCCAAAAGTCTGATGGATGAAGAGATAGAAGCCTGTGAGGATACTGGGTTCAAAATCACTCAGTCATGGTGGTAGATGAAAAACCAACAGTGGTTTATTGAACAGAATGGGTTATAAACAGCTCAGCACACTTCTGTGATCCAATTCGACACGACAATTCCCTCCTGGAACTCCCGGCAGAACATTACTTCTTAGCCAGTCTCCTGTCACTCTCTGACCTTCTCTCCCAGATCTCTCTCAATGGGCCCTGTTTGCTATTATCAAACCTTTGTCTTTTCTACCATAAGGCGACACCCCCAGAACAGTTTCAGAGCAAATCTACTTTCACATGCCCAGGCATGTCCCCTAGGCCACAATAGATGTTAACTAAATTAACCTTACTTAATCTGATTGTGTGGCCTGGAATCCATTGTGTGGGGAAGAATGAGGGTGTTGTATGGCCTGACATCTGATACTGGTTGTATCTACCCAACAGCAAACACACAGGTTATCTGAGCAGTCACATGGGGGAAATATTATTTTACAAACTATAACACAATAACCAATACATTCATATATATACATCGAAAACATAACTGTACCCTTGTAACAATAACATCATACAATATAATACAATATTGCCTAGTACATAGCCAAATACAAATCAACCATCAGTGTAGTCTATGGGTCAGACCAGGGCTAGGGAAGTAGCTGCGTGTCTTTTACCACTGTGTGACACAACGCGCCGGCTGTGTTGTCACATTTTCTCCCTCTACTTCCAAGCCCGGTGTCCTGGGTGGCTTAAGCTTGCTGAGAGTAATGGTATTCTCCTGTTCCCTGGGTATTGGTAGCGAGGGATCTCCTGGGCTTGCTCGGCGCTTGGTCTGGTTCCTGCTGACGGGACAGGCCATCTGCGTTCCCGTGATCTCTGCCCTTTTTGTGAGAGATAGAGAAATTGTATAGTTGTAGGGCTAAGCTCCATCTCCATCTCAGTAGTCGTCCATTGTCTCCGGCAGTGCGCTGTAACCAACTAAGGGGACTGTGGTCTGTTACCACTGAGAACTCGCACCCGTACACATATGCCTGCAATTTCTTGAGTGCCCAGACTATGGCCAGGCACTCCTTTTCAATAGTGGCATAGGCTATCTCACGGTCCATAAGTTTTCGGGAGAGAAAGGCAACTGGGTGTTCACAACCATCCTCCCCTACTTGGCTCAACACAGCTCCTATTCCACAACCCGAGGCATCTGTTTGCACAATGAACCGCCAGCGGAAGTCGGGGGCTGCTAACACTGGGGATTGGGACAAAATGTCCTTCAGCTGGGAAAAAGCCTGCTCACACTCTGGGCTCCAGTCAATTTGTCGGGTGTAATTTTTTGTCGTTAGGTCAGTCAGGGGTTTGGCAATGGTGCTGTACTGGGGCACAAATTTACGGTAGTACCCTGCTGTTCCAAGGAAGGCACGTACCTGTTTTTGGTTAGTGGGCCGAGGCCATTTCAGGATGGCCTCAATTTTCGCTGGCTCTGGACGAATATGGCCTCCACCAACCCTATGCCCGAGGTACAACACCTCTGCCATCCCCATCTGACATTTGTCAGGTCTGATTGTTAACCCTGCCTTGCTGATCCGTGCCAACACCTGGGTCACATGCTCCTCCCATGTCTGACTAAAAATGGCTATGTCATCAAGGTATGCCTGGGCAAAGTCCTGACACCCTGTCAGTAGGTGATCTATGGTACGCTGAAAGGTGGCTGGGGCATTCTTCATCCCAAAGGGCATGGCAGTAAATTCAAAGAGCCCAAATGGGGTGCTGAATGCAGACCTCTCCTGTGCCTCCCTGGTAAGGGGTATCTGCCAGTATCCTTTGCTAAGATCCAGAGTGGATACATAGCGTGCCATTCCCAACCTGTCTAACAGCTCATCTACCCGGGGTATGGGGTATGCGTCTGTCACTGTCACCTCGTTCAGCCTCCTATAGTCCACTCCACGCAGAAGCGGGTACTGCCATCTTTCTTGGGCACTAGGACTACGCTGGCGGCCCAGG
The DNA here is from genome assembly GCF_028390025.1 of Pseudophryne corroboree. NCBI lineage: Eukaryota > Metazoa > Chordata > Amphibia > Anura > Myobatrachidae > Pseudophryne > Pseudophryne corroboree. The sequence continues at coordinate 21,557,212 of NC_086451.1, read as the reverse complement.
GACTATGGGACGGTACAATAACACCAAGCGCCAGCATTTCATCGACCTCCCTTTTGATCATATCAATCACCCTGGGGTTCACCCGATAAGCGGTTTGCCTAGTGGGCCGAGCCTCCCCGGTGTTGACATGATGGGCCACTACATGAGTGCACACTGGCCTGCTTGTGAATTATGGCCTCTCTACCTCCAATACCTCCCTCATCTGTAGGGCCTGGGTTTCGGTTAACTGCGAGCCTATGGGCACCGCCTCCACTCCTAGGTCCCTCTTGGTGGCTGCTAGAATGTCAGGGATGGGGTCAGTCTCTGGGTCATCCATAGGTGGGCAGCAGATTGCCACCGCCCCTATCTCCCTGGTGACATATTTCTTTAACCTATTTATGTGGTAGGTACCCACCCGCTTCCCTGTTTGGTCTAGGGCAATAATGTAATCTACTCGGCCCTGCCAATCCACTACAGTATAAGGCCCTGCCCAGGTCGCCTGTTACTTATGCTTTCGGGCAGGTACTAGTACCATCACTTTCTGTCCAACCTCTAGTTTCCTGTCCTGCGCTCGTTGGTTATAGTACCGGCACTGTCTTTCCTGCGCGCCCAGGGTGTGGTCATGCGCAAGCTGCATCAGCCTGTGCAGTTTCTCCTTCATTTGGACTACATATTCCAAGATGGGAACCTCAGGTTCCTGAAATGACCCTTCCCAGCTTTCCCTGACTAGGTCAAGTGGTCCTCTTACCCTTCGGGCATATAGTAACTCAAAAGGAGAAAATCCGGTTGAATCCTGCGGCACTTCGCGGTACGCGAATAATAGCTGTTGCAAGGACTTCTCCCAGTTTCCCCCCTCCGATTCAGCAAATGCCCGCAGCAACTGCTTTAGGGTCGAATTGAAACTCTCACAGAGACCATTAGTCTGGGGGTGATAAGGGGTGGTGCGTAAGAGATGGACCCCAAAGTTGTCCCATACTGTCTGCAGCAATTCCCCTTGAAATTGCGTACCCTGATCAGTAACTACTTCTTGGGGAAATCCTACGTGACTAAAAATATCCATAAGAGCCTGGGCGATATGTTCAGCATCTATGGATGCCAGTGCCACTGCCTCAGGGTATCTAGTCGCGTTATCAACTACAGTCAGTATGTATCTCTTTCCTGTTCGGCTCGGTTTCTTAAAAGGCCCCACAATGTCCATGGCCACTCTCTTAAATGGCTCACTTATGACAGGCATGGGTTGTAGGGGAACCCGGCGTGGGGGTCCCCCGAGGCGTTGGCAGACCTCACATGACTCTCTATACTGTTTTACCTCCTGGTTAACCCCAGACCAGAAGAAATGTCGCAGCAGCCGGGCACGGGTTTTCCGAACCCCTAAGTGGCCTGCTAAGGGAATGTAATGGGCAAGGGCCAGCAACTGGGCACGGTACTGCTGTGGAACAATCAACTGTTTTCTTAGGACGCCGGGCTCTAATGGGTCTGCTTTTGCTGGCACCCGGTACAGTCTCCGCTCCTCCCACATAATGCGATCCTCCTGAGGCCCCCAATCTGTTCGCCCGCTGCCCTGTGGAGGCTAGCTAGGGAGGGGTCGGTCCGTTGGGCTTCCCTAAAGGCTACCCTATCTACTTCCCCCAGATTCTCATCACAGTCAGGCAAGTCTGGTACAGGGTTACTCACTGCCAACGGTTCAGGGTTTGTGGCTGTCACTACCACCGAGACTCCTGGTGCTGGCATGAGAGGGTCCTCATGCACTGTCTCCAATGTCTGTGCTTGGCTTCGGGTGATAGCTCCCACAAAGTAACTAGCCAATCCAGCACTCAGATCGTTGCCCAGAATGACGTGAGTGGGTAATCCATCCAAAAGTCCCACATTTACCTCTCCAGAGTCCAGGCCCCAGTCCAGGTGTACCCTTGCCATAGGTATTACAGTGATCTGCCCTCCTACCATGGAAATTTTGTCTTTCCTTCTCTTCAGTATTTGGCAGAGGGGAATTAATTCTGGCCGGATAAGGGTGATAGAAGCTCCAGAGTCTCTCAACCCTTGCAGCTCCTTCCCATTAACTTTTACAGGTTGTAGGTGGGTCTTCATATTATCCGGGGTGGATTTCCCAATAGCTGCTACCACCTCTACTTGGTATGCTACTTCCTCTGCCTCTGGCGCATCAGGAAAGTAGTCCGCCTCCCCCATTCCAAATGATTTGTGGCACACAGCCACCCGCGACATGGCAGATTGGGCACCTGAGAATGGCCGTCTTACCCGTGTACAGTCCCGAAGTAAATGCCCCACCTGGTCACAGTTGTAGCAGCGTTGGCTTGCAGGTGACGCTGGTCCCCGAGACCTTGAATTTCTGGCTAGGGAAGCTGGGGTATGTATTGGGGCCGGCCGGTGGGGGAGCAATGGTAGCTCACGATCCTGCTGGGGCCGTCGGAGGGTTGTCCTCTCCTCTGTATTGGCACCTCTCCACCGAGGCCTGTTAGCTGTGAACTCATCTGCTAGGTGTGCTGCTTTTTCCGGAGTGGTAGGGTTCCGGTCTGCCACCCACTCCCTGATCTCTGGAGGCATCTTGTTTAGCAGCTGCTCCAAAATAAAAGCATTTTTAATGTCTGCTACAGTAAGGGCCTTCTTCACGGCCAGCCACTTATCACAGCTCCTCCGCAGCAAGTTATTGAACTCTATAAATGAGGCATCTCCTTTCCGCGCCATAGACCGGAACTTTATGCGATACGATTCAGCGGTCACCGCATATCTGGCAAGCAGCACACTCCGTACCTCCTCATATACCAGGATCTGCTCTGGACTCAGGGCATGGCATGCCTCCAGTGCCCGCCCTCTCAGACTGGGTACCAAATATCGAGGCCACTCTGCTGCCTCAATTCCATGCATTATCATAACAGATTCAAACATCTGCAAATGAGTATCAATATCCGAACTGACCTCATCAAAAGGTGGGACCTCATTATACCTCAGCCGGGATGTCTGCCTTACCGCTACTGCCGGGGCGGTTATACCGGTCTGCACCCCCAATGCGGCTCCCAGTACTGATGCTCCTTGTTCGAGTGCTGCCAGCAACTCCCGCAACTGATCTGTACTTCCAACGACCAGTGCAGGGCTCGTTGTAGCAGTTCCAGTGGTTCCTTAACCCTCGGCCTGCTCTGGGATGCAGTCCTCATCATCCTCCTGCCCAGGGTGTTCTTGGTCCCATTCAGCTAGCTTTGCCATTAAGACTGCTCTGGTGTCCGATGCATTAAACTCAATCTGTCTTGTTCGACAGAGGTCCTGTAGTTGATCCTTCTTGCTGTATCGGTAGCATAGCGGGGCAGAATCCATTGCCTGCTGTGGTTTATTCCTTTCTGCTGGTGTCTTGAGTGATCCCACTGCTGCCGCCAAATGTGAGGATACTGGGTTCAAAATCACTCAGTCATGGTGGTAGATGAAAAACCAACAGTGGTTTATTGAACAGAATGGGTTATAAACAGCTCAGCACACTTCTGTGATCCAATTCGACACGACAATTCCCTCCTGGAACTCCCGGCAGAACATTACTTCTTAGCCAGTCTCCTGTCACTCTCTGACCTTCTCTCCCAGATCTCTCTCAATGGGCCCTGTTTGCTATTATCAAACCTTTGTCTTTTCTACCATAAGGCGACACCCCAGAACAGTTTCAGAGCAAATCTACTTTCACATGCCCAGGCATGTCCCCTAGGCCACAATAGATGTTAACTCATACCTCCCAACTGTCCCGATTTTCGCGGGACAGTCCCGGTTTTTGGGGACTGTCCCGCTGTCCCACCCGCGGGCCACAGTGTCCCGCGGTGGGGGGTCAGTTGGGAGGCTCTGTCAATCGCTGCTCTGCTTAGCAGAGCAGCGGTGAATAGACGCTGTGCGCATGCGCACAGCGTCTATTCAGTGGAGTCAGAGGGAGAGGGAGCATGCCAGCGGCTCACAGAGCGCTGGGCATGCCCCCTCAGTGACGAAAACGGGGGCATGGCTCGCGATCGCGGATCCTCCCGCGAAGCCACGCCCCTTTTCATAGGTCACGCCCCCTTTTCGGGAGCGTGTCCCACTCCACAAAACAGCAAAGTTGGGAGGTATGGTTAACTAAATCAACCTTACTTAATCTGATTGTGTGGCCTGGAATCCATTGTGTGGGGAAGAATACGGGTGTTGTATGGCCTGACATCTGATACTGGTTGTATCTACCCAACAGCAAACACACAGGTTATCTGAGCAGTCACATGGGGGAAACATTATTTTACAAACTATAACACAATAACCAATACATTCATATATATACATCGAAAACATAACTGTACCCTTGTAACAATAACATCATACAATATAATACAATATTGCCTAGTACATAGCCAAATACAAATCAACAATCAGTGTAGTCCATGGGTCAGACCAGGGCTAGGGAAGTAGCTGGGTGTCTTTTACCACTGTGTGACACAACGCGCCGGCTGTGTTGTCACAAAGCCTATGTTAATTTGATCGTAGCTTCTCTACCAGTGTCTCTTGCAAGACAAGAACAGATTAGGAAAGAAACTGAGACAGATGACACAATGAAAGTGTTGAAAGATATCATTCTGAAAGGTTGGCCAGCAGAAAAACATGCGTGCCCGCTGTCTATCCATGATTATTGGATGTACCGCCAGGGTCGGACTGGACCACAGGGGTACCAGGGAAACCACAAACCACCGGTAGGCCCCACTGCCTGAGGGCCCACTATTTCCCCTAGGGATCAGGTTCCAGACTGTGCACTTGTTTATACATGGTAGATATGTTGCATTACACTGCACTAAACTATTGTGTATTTCAAGCATCTGTGGAGGCTGGCGACACCCCCTTTGTAGGCTGGCCACACCCCTAAGTATGGGCCCCTATTACTGCATTCCCCCTGGTGGGCCCTTCATGCCACAGTCCGACACTGTGTACCGCAGTGACCTTACAGTTGTCGATGGTATTATTTACAAAGGCAATAGGTTTGTCATACCTGCATGACTAAGAAAAACTATGCTGTGCAAGATACATGAAGGCCACTTAGGAGAAGAAAAATGTAAGCGGAGAGCACGTAAAGTTATGTATTGGCCAAGAATGAACCAAGACATAGCACAGACTACAGCTACATGTGAATTATGTCTTACGTATAGACCGAAACAACAAGTCGAGCCAATGAGTCCTCACGCAGTGCCAGAGAGACCGTACCAGAAAGTTGGCGCAGATTTGTTTGATTGTAATGGGAAAACGTACATTGTCGTGACTGATTATTACTCTAACTACCCTGAGGTGAAGACACTACATACAACTACTAGTAAAGCCGTAATCAATTGCATGAAGTCAATCTTTGCAAGGCATGGTGTTCCTATGGAAGTGTTCACTGACAATGGTCTTCAGTTTTCCAGTGCTGAATTTAGACAATTTGCTGATGAGTGGGAATTTGTCCATACTACATCATGTCCCCACTATCCACGCTCAAATGGGTTGGTGGAAAGTTCAGTAAAAACTGTAAAGAGTCTCATGAAAAAAGCTCAAGAAGGTAAAGAAGATTTCTACAAAAGTCTTTTAATCTACCGCAGTACACCTTTACAGAATGGACTTTCTCCTGCACAAATGCTGATGGGAAGGAGGATTAGAGCAAATCTCCCGATACATGATGGACTGCTTAATACACATAACTCAGAGTTGGTCAGACTGAGTAAGGAACGTCAACAGGCGAAACAGAAACTATTCCATGACAGGCGAGCAAAAAGCTTATCTGATCTAAAATCGGGTGACCAAGTCCGTCTCAGAGATCACGAGAAAGGTATTTGGGTGCAGAAAGGTATTGTGCAAGCACAAGTAGAACAAAGTTCTTATACTATACGTACAGAGCGTGGAACGGAAGTAAGAAGAAATCGGGTGGATTTAAGATCTCAACCTAACCATAATGAAGACAACATGACTGAAGAATACCCTTCATCTGACATGTATGATGATCCTGATAATGGTGAACAAACCACGATTCTAGAAAGGTCCAACATGGTCGATGAAACACAGACTGTGTATGAAAGACCCAAAAGGGAAATACGCAGACCTGAGAGACTCATTGAAACGTGTAGATGATGTTCTTAATATGACGTTGTTAATTGTTGCATTGAAGCGTACAGGGCTTATCTGTAAAGAAAAGAGGATGTGATGTTAGTGTATTAGAATGCTTAATATTTGTAGACACTCCCTTACTGATATGTGAAAGCCTGAATCTTCAGTGATGGTCCCTGGGACCAGGGGGATGCTGGGAAGTGGGTGGTCCAGTGTGCAGTGTGCCTGGAGATGGTGAAGGAATAAACAGCACAGCAGTGAACTCACATGTCTCCGTGTCCTGATGACTGGATTTACAAACATATGAACAAAACAATAATGACATGTCATTGGGAGTCATTCCGAGTTGATCACTAGCTGCCGTTGTACGCAGCGCAACGATTATTTGAAAAAAAAACAGCAATTCTGCGCATGCGTATGGGGCACAGTGCGCACGCGCGTCGTACTTTCACAAAAGCCGACGTAGTTTCACACAAGGTCTAGCGACGCTTTTCAGTCGCACTGTTGATCATTGAGTGATTGACAGGAAGTGGGTGTTTCTAGGTGGTAACTGACCGTTTTCGGGCAGTGTGCTGAAAAACGCAGGCGTGCCAGTTAAAAACGCAGGAGTGGCGGGGGAAACGGGGGAGTGGTTGGCCAAACGCAGGGCATGTTTGTGACGTCAAAACAGGAACCAAACAGTCTGAAGTGATCGCTAGCTAGGAGTAAGTCTCGAGCTACTCTGAAACTGCACAATCTTTTTTTGTAGCAATGCTGCTATCCTTTCGTTCGCACTTCTGCTAAGCTAAGATACATTCCCAGAGGGCGACGGCCTAGCGTGTGCAATGCTGCTAAAAGCAGCTAGCGAGTGAATAACTCGGAATGAGGGCCATTATTGGGGTAAAAAAGTGCAACATTATGTAAATTGGGGTACAAAGTATGGGACAGGTATATTGGGGTGCTTTATGAGTGGGACAGGTGTTTTTAGGCTTGCAGGTGAGAGTAATCGGTCTGTTTCCAGTCCCTAAAAATAACCCAGATATATATTTATATCAACTATTATGTACCCCAAATTTAATTTTAGCACTTATTTTGCTGGAAAAACATTGCTTTCTCTAATTTTTTTCACATTTGTTAAAAAATGCATATAACAGCCATTTGACCCAATTTAAGTACCCCGAATACTTTTATTATGAGTTAATAAACTTCTATACTGTTATCCGATGTTAGTTTAGCTTTTTTGGGGGTACAGAAGATTTCTCATTTTCCCCTACACTTTTCACTGCTGGCATTAATTTTTGCGGTAAACCTGTTTTCATGATTTTGCAATTTAATAGAAAAATCGTAGGAGTGCGCATGCCCGTGAAAAGCCTGTTTGTGCTGCAAAAAAGCTGCAAAAATGGCATTAAGGAGGACGGGGTTCATTCCGACCCGATCGCACGCTGCACTTTTTTGCAGCCATGCGATCGGGTTGAAACTGCGCATAAGCTGCGGCCGCAATGTGCCAGTGGGTCGTTGCCTGGCAACGGCTGTCGCCGGGCAGCGATGATTCCTACAAAGAAAGCGGTCGCAGCGGCGACCGCAAGAAGATTGACAGCAGGAAGGCGGACCCGGGCGTCAACTGACCGTTTTCGGGGAGTGGTGAGTCCAATGCAGGCGTGTCAAGGCGTTTGGAGGGCGGATGTCTGACGTCAATTCCGGGACCTGACAGGCTAAAGTGTTCGCAACTGGTAAGTAAGCCCAGACCTCCTATTCTGCACAAAACATTTTGGTATAGCTCGGCTGCACAAGCGATCGCAGCCTTGCTATGCTAAAATCCACTCCCCCATAGGCGGCGTCTACCTGATCGCACGGGCAGCAAAAAGTTGCTGCGTGCGATCAGGTCAGAATGAGGGCCCTAATTCAGAGTTGATCGCAGCAGCAAATTTGTTAGCAATTGGGCAAAACCATGTGCTCTGCAGGGGGGCAGATATAACATGTGCAGAGAGAATTAGATTTGGGTGTGTTCAAACTGAAATCTAAATTGGGGTGTAAATATAAAGCAGCCAGTATTTACCCTGCACAGAAACAATATAACCCACCCAAATCCAACACTCTCTGCACATGTTACATCTGCCCCCCCCCCCCCCCCCTGCAGTGCACATGGTTTTGCCCAACTGCTAACAAATTTGCTGCTGCGATCAACTCTGAATTACCCCCAATGTACATTACCGTGATTTTGCCGGTAACTGGATTCAGCCTAAAGTCTGACAAATCTACAAAAATCTACAATATAGGGGCTAATCCAGACCTCATCGCATGCTAGGTTTTTTTGCTGCGCTGCGATCAGGTCAGAACTGCGCATGCATATGCACCGCATTGCGCAGGCGCGTTGTACGGGTACAAAGCGGATCGTTGCTGTGCAATGGATTTAATGAAGAATCCATTCGCACAGCCCATCGCAAGGAGATTGACAGGAAGAGGGCGTTTGTGGGTGGCAACTGACCGTTTTCTTGGAGTGGTAGGAAAAATGCAGGCGTGTCCAGGCGTTTGCAGGGCGGGTGTCTGACGTCAATTCCGGGACTGGACAGGCTGAAGTGATCGCAGCGGCTGAGTAAGTTCTGGGCAACTCAGAAACTGCACTAAACTTTTTTGCACCGCTCGGCTGCACATGCGATCGCACACTTGCAAAGCAAAAATACCCTCCCCTATAGGTGGCGACTATCTGCTCGCAGCGCTGCAAAAAATAGCGAGCGATCAGGTCTGAATTAGCCCTATTGTTCTATAGGCTGCATATGGCTGAATATCACCGGGCAAGTCAGTACGGCGCATATTGTTATCTACCAGTGACATGAACGGAAACCCAGTCACCCAGCAATGACTTCTGAAGATTTCCCTGTGATGAACCCACAGCTAATTATACAATGACGCCGGATGCAGCTATGGGGCAGATTGCAGTGTTCATTATGTGCAGAAGGGCTGCACACTGTGCAGTTTCCAGGTGATGAGACAAAACAACTGAAATGCCAGGAACTGTGTCTTAAATCCGATTTATTTTGCCAGTGGGGTGCTTCTAAATATAGTGGCGTGTGCGTCGCCTGCTGGGAGCTGACCGGGGCAATGGGATAACAATCTCTGCTCAGATCTCCAGGGTCCAGTTCTCTTGTCAGGGGCAAAATAACACATCCGACACTAAAAGGTTCCCGGTCCTGTAACTCCCGGGGCACGGAGGAGAGAAATATTCAGCATTTAATCCAATGACACGAAAATGATCAGGTGCTGCGACACACATGACGCACAGTAATAAGTACGTCTGGTGTTAGAGCCATATCAGTCTGCAAGGAAGAGTTAATAACGAAACACCGTAAATAGGGCCTAATTCATTTCTGTAAGGCATTGCACAGCCGCAGGGAAGCAGCTGTGCAATTCCACGTCATTTGCGAGATCCAAGTGCTGCGTGTGAGAACACAGCCTGGGATTACCATCACGACCAATGCCCCCCGTTTTGAAGACCGGTGCTGGGTGGGTGCTGCCTCCCGTTCCGCCCACTACTGCGCCAGCTGCGGCTGACAGGGGGCTGGGAGCGACATTGCATGACTCGTTCTGCACATTCGCAAAACTGATCTTGTCACTGCGCAGACCCCCAAACATTACATTTATACTGCGCATGTGGGGGCGTGAGGGGGGCTGCACCAAGTCTTCAAACGGATCTTTCCTACATTAAGACGCCCTTGCTGGCAGCAGTGACGGACCTTGCGGTGGGGTAGGGCCTGACATGCGGGGCGGACTAGCCCTGAGTAACTGATTAAGGGGTACATTTACTAAACAGTGATAAGAGCGGAGAAGTGAGCCAGTGGAGATATTTCCCCATCAACCAATCAGCAGCCCTGTATCATTTTATAGTATGCAAATTATAGATGTTACTTCAGTGCTGATTGGTTGCCATGGGCAACTTCTCCACTGTCTCACTTCTCCGCTCTTATCACTGCTTAGTAAATGTAACCCTTAATTATTAAATTAAAAACTAAATTTAGCACATCTACAATCAGATCTGAATTGCCCCCTTCAAACATACTGACCGACATCTTAAAAATACCCTCCGAGGTATACCAGAGGACAGGTCCAGGGGGGAGGTAAGGGGCACGTGGCATGGGGAATCATGCCATCCATCCCCCGATTTCCACTTCACCGAGAAAATAAGTGGATCAGTGAGTTGGGCCTATGTTACAGGAGCTCCAGGGGAGATCCTGGGAATTTAGGAGTCACTCGGACATAACGAGAGAATGGAATGGTATGGTTTAATTAATATCGTGCAAACTCATTGGCTAGCAGAGGGCAGACTAACGGCCTTAATGATCCAATGGCGGCTGTCACTGGTATGCACAGGAACAGAGTAGGCCGCACAACCTTAATGTTACTAGGCCTCAAGCGCGCACACACTAAGGGGGTCATTCCGAGTTGTTCGCTTGTTATTTTTTTTCCGCTACGGAGCGATTAGTCGCAAACTGCGCATACGCAATGTACGCAGTGCGCCTGCCCCAAGTAAATTAGCTCAAAAGTTTGGTATTTTACTCACGGCATAACAACGTTTTTTCATCGTTCTGCTGATCGTAGTGTGATTGACAGGAAGTGGGTGTTTCTGGGCGGAAACTGACCGTTTTCTGGGAGTGTGCGGAAAAACGCAGGCGTGTCAGGGAAAAACGCGGGAGTGTCTGGAGAAACGTGGGAGTGGCTGGGCGAATGCTGGGCGTGTGTGTGACGTCAAACCAGGAACGAAACGGGCTGAGCTGATCGCAGTGCAGGAGTAAGTCTGGAGCTACTCAGAAACTGCTAAGAAATTTCTATTCGCAATTCTGCTAATCTTTCGTTCGCAATTCTGCTAAGCTAAGATACACTCCCAGAGGGCGGCGGTTTAGCGTGTGCCATGCTGCTAAAAGCAGCTAGCGAGCGAACAACTCGGAATCACCCCCTAAATCCTGAGGAAATATTTACACGCCATCCCATCATTTCTATTCTTACAGTATGTGATATGTTCACGCTATGTTACGTGACGTACGATAATCTCCTTAGCTGTTCTCCCGTGTGGCAGGTCTGGGGCACGCAGAAGCCCATTACCACCTTCCCACAGATGCTCCTCATCTCACTGTTAATAGTTTACTAGGCCGGGCTGACCAGTGCGGTCATAGCGAAGGGGGAACGCCCTGGCTTTCCGTGCACAATGTCTTTCAGACCTTAGTTATTTGCAGTCTTATTCTCGCTCCAGTGCTTGGCAGCCAACGTGTCCTTCAAACGTGGAAATATTATAAAGAACACAGCAAATAGAGAGAGAACAGTCAGTCTCTGTGTACGGCGTATGTACACAGCGGAGAGGGCGGCTAAATACAGAACTGGTGCTGGAGGGATGGGAGGTATATATGAAGGTCACCAGGAATCTATCTTGGGCCCAGCTGTCTAATTTTACGAGACAAGGGTCCTGCAGACCTCTGCTGCTTGGTATGCCGGCCGTCAGTGACATCTCGGAGAAGCATCTTAATCCCCCCTATTCTCATTGTTAGAGAACAGAAATGACATACCACGAGCCGGGATCCATTTATATTGCTCGGGGAAAACACCGGACGTAGATGGGCATGTGTCTAATATTAGTAAAGAAGATTGTTCCTGGACGGCTGCAGGTTGCTGGCAATATAATCGGCAATTTATTTATTATTTAGTAACAGTGTCGTATAGCGCAGCATATTCCGTTGCGCTTTACAATTGGGGCAACAGTAATAGAACAAAACGGTAATAACGGACATAGAGGTTGGAGGGCCCTGCTCGCAAGCTTACAATCTATAGGGAAATAGGCATTGATACACAAGGATAGATGCGTGCAATACACGCGGGATGCAGTCAGCATCCTAACGGTCTGGAAACCGGCGGTCATGTGACCAACGCCGGAATCCCGAAACGACGCGAGAATCCCAGTTCTGGAACACAGACCACCTGCATCCTGAAGGTTAGTACTGGGGTGAGAGGTTAGGGCTAGTGCCTGGTGAGAGGTTAGGGCTAGGGCCTGGTGAGAGGTTAGGGCTAGGGCCTGGTGAGAGGTTAGGACTAGGGCCTGGTGAGAGGTTAGGGCTAGGGCCTGGTGAGAGGTTAGGGCTAGGGCCTGGTGAGAGGTTAGGACTAGGGCCTGGTGAGAGGTTAGGGCTAGGGCCTGGTGAGAGGTTAGGGCTAGGGCCTGGTGAGAGGTTAGGACTAGGGCCTGGTGAGAGGTTAGGGCTAGGGCCTGGTGAGAGGTTAGGACTAGGGCCTGGTGAGAGGTTAGGGCTAGGGCCTGGTGAGAGGTTAGGACTAGGGCCTGGTGAGAGGTTAGGGCTAGGGCCTGGTGAGAGGTTAGGGCTAGGGCCTGGTGAGAGGTTAGGGCTAGGGCCTGGTGAGAGGTTAGGACTAGGGCCTGGTGAGAGGTTAGGGCTAGGGCCTGGTGAGAGGTTAGGACTAGGGCCTGGTGAGAGGTTAGGGCTAGGGCCTGGTGAGAGGTTAGGTACTAAGGGTGTGGATCATAGGGTCAACAGTAACTAGGTTCACAGGCATTAAGTCAACCACTATTGGTCGACAGTGACTAGGTCGACACCTGAAATAGGTCGACATGGAAAAATGTCAACATGGGTTTTGTTTTTATGTCATTTTCTCAGTAAAAAGACCCAAATCTAACTCTCTCTGCACATGTTACATCTGCCCCACCTGCAGTGCACATGGTTTTGCCCATTAGCTAACAAATTTGCTGCTGCGATCAGGTCTGAATTAGGCCCTCAGTCCTAGCTGCCACCCACTGTGACTTAGCCCTAGCCGCCACCTCAGGTGTGTTAGGGTAGGGGGCAGGGGAGGGGTAAATTAAGTATCCCGTCCCCTTCGGCATTGTAAAAATCGGCATGACACGGTCGGTCATGTGACTGCATGTAAAAAGTTTTGTTTCTCTGATTCAGCGATGTACGCAATGCCGATATTCACAGAATTGAGCGATTATCACCCGGCTGCGCATGCGCCAAGTGATGACTCTCAATGTGAGGATTTGCGCAGCCGCCTGTGTGCGTCTCAATGCAGATCCTGGTGGATGAGACATTTGCATATTTCTGCGAAATCATTATCGCACGTCTCTGAATCAGGCCTGAAATTCACAAAGCAAACATTAGATGAAATAGTTACATGGTTGGTCTTCTTAAGGGGGCCATTCATCATCAGGGGCCCCCAATAATTAAGTATCCAACTTGCCATGAGTTGCATCAGTGAGGGGCAGCTGTCCCCGAGCACTGTTACCACTTACCACTGCCCCATCCAACCGCTGCGCATGTGTGACCAGAATACAAGGGCACAAATGCACTCAGATCCCTCTCTGCAACCCCGGACGTCCTTCCAATGGGCAGCCGTGTCACTAGGGTGTGCGGACCATATCCGGGTGTAACCCACCGAGGAGTGACACCAAAATGGCGGCTCCTCCACAGTGTCGGGGGGGCCGGGTGTTGCCCTGTGACATTACGTGCAGCACCCAGCTCCTGTCACAGTGTAGGGGGCGGCAGTGCAGCCAGACAAGTCTCTGGGGGCAGCGCAGCATCTCTGGGCACGCCCCTGGAGTGATGAAAACGGGGTTGGGCCACGATGCCACGCCCCCTTCTCATGTGGCCATGCCTCCTTTTTGGCATGAGCGGTGGGCCTTTTAGCTTACCAAGTGTCACTGACCCCAGTGACGCTTCTGCACAAAGGTAGCAGCGAGGCTCTGGATCTTAGGATCGTATCGGTTCCCGCAAACTAAAATATTTTAAATGAATTAAGGGGTCTATTCATGAAGCAGTGAAAAGTGTGAGCCAGTGGAGAAGTTGCCCACGGCAACCAATCAGCATTGAAGTGACATTTATCATTTGCATACTATACAATTGTACGGAGCCGCTGATTGGTTGCCATGGGCAACTTCTCCACAGGCTCACTTCTCCACTCTTTTCACTGCTTCATGAATATACCCCTTAGTAAGAAGCTCTTGTCCCTGCAAAGAGGTGGAAGCGGTGATAGCTCACGTCATCACTTCGGGCTCGGTGTTGGCGCAGATGTTGGCATCACCAAGGGCAGATGGAGAGGGAACCGGAAGATCCCTCTCTCCAGTAAAATGTGCAAAACATTAGCCCAAAGGCTACTATAAGCTAACACCATCGTCCTATAAGGGCTACTTTGCAGACAGAAATGGAGGAACTGCCCCAGATATCTGCTGAGGTGCCTCCATCTTAGATGCTGGGGATACTGGCCCTCATTCCGAGTTGATCGCTCGCTAGCTACTTTTTTTGCAGCTGTGCAAACGCATAGTCGCCGTCCACGGGGTAGTGTATTTTCGCTTTGTAAGTGTGCGAACACGTGTGCAGCCGAGCGGGACGAAAAAGTTTGTCGCAGTTTCTGAGTAGCTCTGGACTTATTCAGCCGCTGCGATCACTTCAGACTGTCCGGTCCCGGAATTGACATCAGACACCCGCGCTGCAAACGCCTGGACACGCCTGCGGTTTTCTAAACACTCCCAGAAAACGGTCAGTTGACACCCACAAACGCCTTCTTCCTGTCAATCTCCTTGCGATCCGCTGTGCGAAAGTATTCTTCGTTAAATCCATCGCTCAGCAACGATCCGCTTTGTACCCATACGACGCGCCTGCGCATTGCGGTACATACGCATGCGCAGTAGTGGCCTGATCACTGCGCTGCGAAAAACGTCAGTGTGCGAACAGGTCGGAATGACCTCCATCTGAGAGGTAAATTTACTGAAAAAGCTTCTAAAACAGAGAATCAGTGATGTTGCAGATAGCAACCAATCAGATGCTGTCTGTCATTTCTCTATTGCCTTTTAGAAAATGATAGACAGCATCCGATTGGTTGCTATGGACATCATCATTCATCACCAATTCTCTGTTTTAGAACCTTCAGTAAATTTACCCCTAATTTCAGCAAAATTTCTCATGTATATTAGGAATATTATATATTATAGGAATGGTCTCTCTTCTACCCTCAGAGAACAGCGGCTGATTTCTCCGTTATATCTTTATTACTTGTGGAACGTAGTTATTGTATTACCTTAGTGAATTCAGTCTCATTGTTTTCGCTATACTGTCTGGTATTTACTAATAAGAATGGTGTTTTTTATGTGTTTTTTTTATTGCTAGGTGAACGCAAGGTGATTGACAGGAAGTGGGCGTTTGGGGGTGGTAACTGGGTGTTTTCTGGGAGTGTCAGGAATAACACAAGCGTTTCCAAGCGTTTTCAGGACGGGTGTGTGACGTCAGCTCCGGCACGGATCAGCCGGTTTGTATCGCACTGTAGGAGTAACTCCTGGGCTACGCACAGACTGGAAACATCATTCCATGGTGAGTGAGTTGCGATCGGATTTGCAGCTGACCGGCGTTTGCATACCTTTTCGCACGGCGTACGCAGACTTGCACGGGGCGGGTATT
The DNA here is from genome assembly GCF_028390025.1 of Pseudophryne corroboree. Classification (NCBI taxonomy): domain Eukaryota; kingdom Metazoa; phylum Chordata; class Amphibia; order Anura; family Myobatrachidae; genus Pseudophryne; species Pseudophryne corroboree. Next base: position 21,541,739 of record NC_086451.1, on the reverse strand, counting down.
CACTCTGTCTGGGCGATGACTATCCAATCGCAAACCTCTGCATATTCGCAGCGGAGCGATCAGGTCTGAATTAGGCCCTATGTCTCCTGCTGCAGTTTAGTGTTCAAACGCAGGTGCACATGCACAGATGATGATGATGATGATGATGACAGAGGTACGAGTGACTTCTGATTCGCTGATGTTTCGCTGAATCTGATTGGTGCTTTATTGGCATATATGCTATTGTGTGTGTGGGTGCACAGAGCAAGACAGAGCGTCCTCTCTGCAATACTGGAGACGTTCTCTTGACACCTAATACTGAATGTGTATTTCGTCTAACACATCTTGAGGTTTCATTATTTTACTATACTTTGTTGTTGTATTTTGATGCAATTATTTATATTCTATTCATTGCTTTATAGGCAGGAATCAGAATGTCGCTTATACGGGATGTAACCATGTGACCGGCGGTCAGGATCTACCAGTTCCTGCTGACTCCCCAACAAAGTGTATAAACAATTTGCCTTTTTACCACTTCACTCCCTTCTGCCCAATTACACCTCCCGTTATACTACTGCCCTCACCCTATTCTCCGCTACGGAATGTCTGCTGTGCTGGCCCCACGCTATTAAGGCCTTATCATACTCACCTTTACCTTATACTTATTGTGCTTCTGCGCCGCACAGCCGCTCTCTGAAGGGGCTGGAGACACCACTCAACCATCCTGGCATTCAAGACATCTTGGCAAGAGGACAGCACCAGGGCCCGATTGGGATGGAAAAGCAGCCCGGGAAATTTCTGAAAGCAGCCCTGATAGGGGCTGGGGTCTATTGTGGGGGCGGGGTCTGTTGAGGAGGCAGGATTTGTCCTCATAGGGTCGGATTCTGAGTTGGACACAGTTGCGGCCTTCCTTTAGTCTTTTTCTGCAGTTGCGTCTCTGGCTTTATGCTATTAATGCTGCAGTGCAGTTCTCCAGTGTACATCCAAATAGGCAAGAACATATATGCCCACTGTCAGTGTCTACAGGTGCTGCAATCATGCTTTGTGCATCTTTAGACGCCACCATCGGTCGCACCATTGTAACTTTCATCAGTCCCATGCTAGAACAATTCAACGTCTCTATATGCAACCACTATCAGCAACACGCCCACACTATGTTACATCTGCGTCTGATTAGCTAAACCCCTGTAACCACACAGGAATGCCCAACACATTTCTAATACACTTCACGGCGTGTCTGTCTGACTCCATACTGCAACTCTGTACGAACACCATTGCAGCGCATTAATGCGCGGTGCAACTCAGACGCAAGTGCAGATGAAACATATTACATAAGAAAAAAATAAAACACATAGGCCCCCACAGGAAACAATAAAACAAATTGCCCCCCACAGGGAAAATTAAATGTATAACATTGCTTTTGGTATTACAATTTGTTTCAAATTTCCACTGGTGTTTGGTAGTCCCAGTGACACAGAGAGGTTTCAGAATTCTTGGCTGTAACATCTAAATATTCATTTATTTATTAACATTTATGTAGCGCTAGCATATTCCATTGCACTTTCTTTCAAAGTCGGGTAGGGGCAGATTGGGAGCTCAAAGGGCCTTGGAATTTTTTTTTGAAGTGGCATCACATGGGCAGCACCAGCGGTATACCGTATAACCATGGCGGCAGCACCACACCTCACATGTCATCAAACAAAACAGGCCCCATGTGTACATCGGCCCACCGGTGGTCTTCCCCTGTGGGCAATCCGCCCCTGTACAGCGCCACAAATTGGGACAGTGCCAGTGATATTGGCACAGTTGTGAGGTATGCATAACCATTAATATACCTGAATTTAGTGCACTGTATTGTTTATATGTGTAATGCGCACAAAACTCCATTACACAGAATAAGACTCAGGCCTAATACATGATTGTGGGGAACAGCACAGCGGCTGTGCAACTCTGTGTAATTACAATTCAAATGCACCAGGAGGCGCCTGTAGCAGATAGACATCTCCTGTCAGCATTAGCGAGGATCCGAGTGCTGCGGCCAGTGACGCAACCTCGGATCACCATCGTAATTCGTAACCATCGCATAACTCTGGGAAAATGGCACCGGCATCATTTTCTTGAAGGTTTTTTTCTGAGGCTGCCACACGGACCCAGGGGACAATGTGCACCACATACCCTGTACTCACTATAGATACCCACTGAAGCTTACAGTAACTTACACTTTGGGTGGAATTCAAATGTTTGAAAAGTCGGTTGGGTGTCTGTTTTTCCCTGTCTATTAGATAGGAAAAAACAGACATCCAACTGACTTTTCAAACATTTGAATCCCCCTTTGACTGTGAAAATGGTCCATACGACTGATGGCCACTAGATGGTGCCAGAGCACCGCATGAGACCAGTGCGTCTGACTACAGGGTACACTGGCCCTCATTCCGAGTTGTTCGCTCGTTCTTTTTCATCGCATCGCAGTGAAAATCCGCTTAGTACGCATGCGCAATGTTCGCACTGCGACTGCGCCAAGTAACTTTACTATGAAGAAAGTATTTTTACTCACGGCTTTTTCTTCGCTCCGGCGATCGTAATGTGATTGACAGGAAATGGGTGTTACTGGGCGGAAACACGGCGTTTCAGGGGCGTGTGGCTGAAAACGCTACAGTTTCCGGAAAAAACGCAGGAGTGGCCGGGGAAACGGTGGGAGTGCCTGGGCGAACGCTGGGTGTGTTTGTGACGTCAACCAGGAACGACAAGCACTGAACTGATCGCACAGGCAGAGTAAGTCTGGAGCTACTCTGAAACTGCTAAGTAGTTAGTAATCGCAATATTGCGAATACATCGGTCGCAATTTTAAGAAGCTAAGATTCACTCCCAGTAGGCGGCGGCTTAGCGTGTGTAACTCTGCTAAATTCGCCTTGCGACCGATCAACTCGGAATGAGGGCCACTGTTTCAAAATTATATTCTAGAGCAAATTTACTTCATTTTTTTCCTTACATTAAATTAACCCCAAAAAATATCCAATGCGAAAGTGGTTTAATTTGTTTAAAAAAGCTTGGACAGCAACCTGTCTGAGATGCTTTACTGAAGGCTGCTCCATCTGCCCAGTAATTAAAGCTGCACTGCCATCTACTTGGTACGTTTTGCTAACAAAGAAGAGCCGCAGGGGCCCCTCGATGCAGCAGTCTCCCCTGGGGCCCCTCCAGCTCCCTTTCAGCCTCAGTGACTGCAGAATCCAAGTCAATTTGCTGGTTCTGTATTACAGACTCTGAGGAGATCCGGGAAAGCGTCATCATGGAGCGGCGCGGCGGAGAAGGACGTTAGTAACATGTCTCAGACAGATGCTTGTGCAGCATTACCCATGATTATCCACTTAGGCTTAATTATTAACGAGGATTTATTGTGTGTGAGACACAGTGAGTAAATACGCTGCTTCTCTGTGTTCTTCTCAGAGTTCCATTACGTCTCAGCTGCTGTTCTTTATTCTCGCAACACAATAATCAAAATAGGGAACATATATGACCTAACGGACCGTACGCAATGCGGACATTCATGGAAATAAGCTACTACACGTGCACTAAAATCTCCTATGGCGCAATGGCGTAACTACCGTGGGTGCAGGAGGTGCAGCTGCTATGGGGCCCTGGCTGTTTCCAGGGCCCACTGCTCCCCCTACGTCCAGTCACAGGCTGCCTCCAAGGCCCGCTGTTCCCCCTTCACTCCCGCCTGCCGGACAGAACGGCCGTCGCCGATAGTACCCCCCGCAGGCTGCAGCCGACCCCGCACTGCAGCAAACTTTGCCCCAGTTGCCTGGTTGGCTCCCATCTGCAGGGCAGTGCAGTACCGCGATTTGCGGATATGTAGGGGGCGGGGCCTATAGCTGTGAAGTGCCCGCCCCCATCATAGACCTGTGGCCGGGCTGTAGTCAGCTAGTGCTCGCTCCCTCTCCCTCTCTCTGTCTCACCCTGACTCTCTCCCTGACACTCTCTCTCTTGCTCCTCTCTCTTTCTCTCCCTGACACTGTTTCTCTCTCCCCCTGTGAAACTGTCTCTCTCTCTGACACTGTCTCTCCCTCTCAGTCCCTGACACTGTCTCTCTCTCTCTCTCTCTCTCTCTGACACTCTCTCTCTCTCTCTTTTCTTTCTTTTCACTCTCTCACTCTCCTTGACACTGTCTCCCTCTCTGACACTGTGTCTCTCTCCCTGACACTGTCTCTCTGCCTCTCTCTCTCTCTCTCTCTCTCTCTGACACTGTCTCTCTCTCTGACAATGTCTCTCCCTGATGCCCTCTCTCTCTCTGCTCTCATCTCTCTCTCTCTCTCTCTCTCTCTCTCTCTCTCTCTTTCTCCCCCTGACACCCTCTCTCTCTCTCTTCTCTCTCTTTCTCTCTCATTCCCTCTTTTTCCATGAAACCCACTCTCTCTCCCCCTCTCTTTATTACTTCTATCTCTCTTTCTCTCTCTCTCCCCCTCCCCCTGACACCCTCGACAGGGTGGTCTCTTCAAGATTTTGCTATGGGACCCACAAAGTTCTACTTACGCCCTTGCTATGGCACATGCATTACCCAGAGTGTACACACAGAGGCGCTGTTACTATTGTGTGCACATGCACACTGCATCTATTCTCTGGGAGAGAGGGACAGGGGGCACATGCGATGTGGCAGCTTTTGCCAACCTCTGTTTCTCAGCGGGTTCGACCTTAAAATGTAAAGCGATACTAATATTAATATTAGTGACGCTTTATATTTTGAGGTCAAACCCGCTGAAAAGAGGCGGCTGGCAAAAGCTGACACTTCATATATATACCCCATCATTTCTGGAAATAAAATAATAAGTATTATTATTATTATACTCAGATCCTTCTTTATCCATATATTAGTCCCACATAACTCACTATTATTTAGATCAGGGGTGTCAAACACAAGGCCCGCGGGCCAAATCCGGCCCGCCAGACCTCGTCTGATGGCCCGCGGTGCCGCCGCCAGCCTTGCAGCCTCCCCTTTTTTTTTTTCAATGAATTTACTCCGTGCCTGCACGGAGTAAATTCATTTTAAAAATGGCTCAAGTTAAAAAAAAAAAATTTACTTACCTTCCGGGACCTGGCCCGACTTCTTCCTGCCCCGCACTGCTCCCTGGGTGTCGGACGTGACGTCATCACGTGACGTCCGCCCGACATCTCCAGGGATCAGAGGAGCGCGCGGACGCCGCGGAGAGGAGCAAGAAGAAAGAAGTAAAAGAAAGAAAGAAGTAAAAGGTAAGTAAAGTAAATGGAGGGGGCAGATGGCTGGGCACTATAAAAGGGGGCAGATGGCTGGGCACTATAAAAGGGGGCACATGGCCTTGTGTTTTCCATATGTTTAATAAACAGTGTTTGGCAATATTTGTATGTTTAAAAAAAAAATAATGTTTGATACCAAAAAATTTTTTTCAATACATTGTACAATAATTGTACATTTGAATATCTACTTGTCATTATTCTGACTATGTTTCTGCTTTCAGAGCTAGTTATTACTTACATTATTACAAAAAACAGTAATAATTGAATGCAGTGACATTAATTTATGATAATAAAGAGTGGACACATAGACCTACAGATACAACCGGCCCTTTGATGGGGACCAAACTGCTGATGCGGCCCCCGATGAATTTGAGTTTGACACCCCTGATTTAGATGGTCCGTCTTCGAATCTGGAAACCCTATTTTTAAAAGTTAATAAAAATCTTCTGTCTCTGGCAGGAAGGATCCCTCGTTATTGCTTTCGCATCCCAAGTTATAACTGGTGGAGTTTGGGCCCGATTCAGACCTGATCACTGCTGTGCGAAATCACATAGCGGGGGATTATCGAACGACTGCGCATGTGTATGCACCGCAATGCGCAGACACAACGCCAAACAGCGACAGAATGGTGCGAAAATTTTGATCACTAGGTGTACGTAGTTGAGTGACAGGAAGCGGGCGTTTGGGGGTGGTAACTGGGCGTTTTCTGGGAGTGTCAGGAAAGACGCAGGCGTTCCCAAGCGTTTTCAGGGCGGGTGTGTGACATCAGCTCCGGCCCCGATCAGCCTGTGTGTATCGCACTGTAGGAGTAAGTCCTGGGCTGCGCACACACTGCACACACTGGAAAAGTCATTCCATGGTGAGTGAGTTGAGAATGGATTTGCAGATGTCCGCTGTCTGGCAGAGTTTTCGCACGGCGTACGCATGCATTCACATGAGTAAGTTCTGTGAGAACTACCATTACTACTGGGCATCACTGATAGTGGGCATGGTACATGACTGCTGCTCATGTTTTGTAACAATACTACTTCTAGGCATCATACCAGTCAATCCAATTGCTGGGTACCCTATTGAAACACGCACATGCTGGTTATATATATTATAGGTATGAGGGCCACTCCTGAGCATCATATTTCTGCATCAGTACTGCGACTGCTGGGCAGTAATATCAGTGGTATGTGTGACTGTGCCTAACTGGCACTGCTGGCCTTTACTGCTAAAAGGGAAATAACAAGGCGCCACTGATACCAGTGTGTATGCTACCTGGCATGTCAACTGCTGGACATATTACTAATAGTTACTGCTACATGTCTGCTTATTACTTGGCATTACTACTGCCATGTGTATCCCTTGCCCATTACTACTACTGGGCATAGTACTCTACATATTACTACTACTACTACTACTGCTATGCACAGCACTGTACATATCACTACTACTAATACTGGGCACAGTACTCTACATATTACTACTGCTAATACTGGGCACAGTACTCTACATATTACTACTGCTACTGGGCACAGTACTGTACATATTACTACTGCTAATACTGGGCACAGTACTGTACATATTACTACTGCTACTGGGCACAGTACTCTACATATTATTACTGCTAATGGGCACAGTACTGTACATATTACTGCTACTATTGTGCCCAGTACTGTACATATTACTGCTACTATTGGGCACAGTACTGTACATATTACTACTACTACTGGGCACAGTACTGTACATATTACTGCTACTATTGGGTATAGTACTGTACATATTACTACTACTGGGCACAGTACTGTACATATTACTACTACTACTGGGCACAATACTGTACATATTACTACTACTACTGGGCACACTACTGTACATATTACTACTACTACTGGGCACAGTACTGTACATATTACTACTACTACTGGGCACAATACAGTACATATTACTGCTACTATTGGGTATAGTACTGTACATATTACTACTACTACTGGGCACAGCACTGTACATATTACTACTACTATTGGGCGCAGTACTATACATATTACTACTACTACTGGGCACAGTACGGTACATATTACTACTACTACTGGGCACAATACTGTACATATTACTACTACTACTGGGCACAGTACTATACATATTACTACTACTACTGGGCACAGCACTATACATATTACTACTATTACTGGGCACAGTACTGTACATATTACTACTACTATTGGGCACAATACTGTACATATTACTACTACTACTGGGCACAGTACTGTACATATTACTGCTACTATTGGGTATAGCACTATACATATTACTACTACTATTGGGCACAGTACTGTACATATTACTGCTACTATTGGGTATAGCACTATACATATTACTACTACTATTGGGCACAGTACTGTACATATTACTGCTACTATTGGGTATAGCACTATACATATTACTACTACTACTGGGCACTGTACTATACATATTACTACTACTACTGGGCACAGTACTGTACATATTACTACTACTATTGGGCACACTACTGTACATATTACTACTACTACTGGGCACAGTACTATACATATTACTACTACTACTGGGCACAGTACTATACATATTACTACTACTACTGGGCACAATACTGTACATATTACTACTACTATTGGGCACAATACTGTACATATTACTACTACTACTGGGCACAGTACTATACGTATTACTACTACTACTGGGCACAGTACTATACATATTACTACTACTACTGGGCACAATACTGTACATATTACTACTACTACTGGGCACAGTACTATATATATTACTACTACTACTGGGCACAGTACTATACATATTACTACTACTACTACTACTACTACTACTGGGCACAGTACTGTACATATTACTACTACTATTGGGCACAATACTGTACATATTACTACTACTACTACTGGGCACAGTACTATACATACTACTACTACTACTACTGGGCACAGTACTATACATATTACTACTACTACTGGGCACAGTACTGTACATATTACTACTACTATTGGGCACAATACTGTACATATTACTACTACTACTACTACTACTGGGCACAGTACTATACATATTACTACTAATGTACATATTACTACTACTACTGGGCACAATACTGTACATATTACTACTACTACTGGGCGCAGTACTATACATATTACTACTACTGTACATATTACTACTACTACTGGGCACAATACTGTACATATTACTACTACTACTGGGCACACTACTGTACATATTACTACTACTACTGGGCACAATACTGTACATATTACTGCTACTATTGGGTATAGTATTGTACATATTACTACTACTACTGGGCACAGCACTATACATATTACTACTACTACTGGGCACAGTACTGTACATATTACTACTACTATTGGGCACACTACTGTACATATTACTACTACTACTGGGCACAGCACTATACATATTACTACTACTACTGGGCACAGTACTGTACATATTACTACTACTACTGGGCACAGTACGGTACATATTACTACTACTACTGGGCACACTAGTGTACATATTACTACTACTACTGGGCGCAGTACTGTACATATTACTACTACTACTGGGCACAGTACTATACATATTACTACTACTACTGGGCACAATACTGTACATATTACTGCTACTATTGGGTATAGTACTGTACATATTACTACTACTATTGGGTATAGTACTGTACATATTACTACTACTACTGGGCACACTACTGTACATATTACTACTACTACTGGGCGCAGTACTGTACATATTACTACTACTACTGGGCACAGTACTGTACATATTACTACTACTATTGGGCACAATACTGTACATATTACTACTACTACTGGGCACAATACTGTACATATTACTACTACTACTGGGCGCAGTACTGTACATATTACTACTACTATTGGGCACAATACTGTACATATTACTACTACTACTGGGCACAATACTGTACATATTACTACTACTACTGGGCGCAGTACTGTACATATTACTACTACTATTTGGCACAATACTGTACATATTACTACTACTACTGGGCGCAATACTGTACATATTACTACTACTACTGGGCACAATACTGTACATATTACTACTACTACTGGGCACAATACTGTACATATTACTACTACTACTGGGCGCAGTACTGTACATATTACTACTACTATTGGGCACAATACTGTACATATTACTACTACTACTGGGCGCAGTACTGTGCATATTACTACTACTATTGGGCACAATATTGTACATATTACTACTACTACTGGGCGCAGTACTGTACATATTACTACTACTATTGGGCACAATACTGTACATATTACTACTACTACTGGGCACAATACTGTACATATTACTACTACTACTACTGGGCGCAGTACTGTACATATTACTACTACTATTGGGCACAATACTGTACATATTACTACTACTATTGGGCACAATACTGTACATATTACTACTACTACTGGGCACAATACTGTACATATTACTACTACTACTGGGCGCAGTACAGTACATATTACTACTACTATTGGACACAATACTGTACATATTACTACTACTACTGGGTGCAGTACTGTACATATTACTACTACTATTGGGCACAATACTGTACATATTACTACTACTACTGGGCACAATACTGTACATATTACTACTACTACTGGGCGCAGTATTGTACATATTACTACTACTATTGGGCACAATACTGTACATACTACTACTACTACTGGTCACAAAACTGTACATATTACTACTACTACTGGGCACAATACTGTACATATTACTACTACTACTGGGCGCAGTACTGTACATATTACTACTACTACTGGGCGCAGTACTGTACATATTACTACTACTATTGGGCACAATACTGTACATATTACTACTCCTACTGGGCACAATACTGTACATATTACTACTACTACTGGGCACAGTACTATACATATTACTACTACTACTACTGGGCACAGTACTATACATATTACTACTACTACTGGGCACAGTACTATACATATTACTACTACTATTGGGCACAATACTGTACATATTACTACTACTACTGGGCACAGTACTGTACATATTACTACTACTACTGGGAACAATACTGTACATATTACTACTACTACTGGGAACACTACTGTACATATTACTACTACTATTGGGCACAATACGGTACATATTACTACTACTACTGGGCACAGTACTATACATATTACTACTACTACTGGGCACAGTACTATACATATTACTACTACTACTGGGCACAGTACTATACATATTACTACTACTACTGGGCACAGTACTGTACATATTACTACTATTACTATTGGGCGCAGTACTGTACATATTACTACTACTATTGGGCACAATACGGTACATATTACTACTACTACTGGGCACAGTACTATACATATTACTACTACTACTGGGCACAGTACTGTACATATTACTACTACAATTGGGCACAGTACTGTACATATTACTAATACTGTTGGGCACAATACGGTACATATTACTACTACTACTGGGCACAGTACTATACATATTACTACTACTACTGGGCACTGTACTATACATATTACTACTACTACTGGGCACAATACGGTACATATTACTACTACTACTACTGGGCACAGTACTATACATATTACTACTACTACTGGGCACAGCACTATACATATTACTACTACTACTGGGCACAGTACTGTACATATTACTACTACTATTGGGCACAGTACTGTACATATTACTACTACTACTGGGCACAGTACTGTACATATTACTACTACTACTGGGCACAGTACTATACATATTACTACTACTACTGGTCACAGTACTGTACATATTACTACTACTATTGGGCACAGTACTGTACATATTACTGCTACTATTGGGCACAATACTGTACATATTACTACTACTACTGAGCACAGCACTATACATATTACTACTACTACTGGGCATACTACTGTACATATTACTGCTACTACTGGGCACAGTACTGTACATATTACTACTACTATTGGGCACAGTACTATACATATTACTACTACTACTGGGCACAGTACTATACCAATTACTACTACTACTGGGCACAGTACTGTACATATTACTACTACTATTGGGCACAATACTGTACATATTACTACTACTATTGGGCACAATACTGTACATATTACTACTACTATTGGGCGCAGTACTATACATATTACTACTACTACTGGGCACACTACTGTACATATTACTGCTACTACTGGGCACAGTACTGTACATATTACTACTACTATTGGGTATAGCACTATACATATTACTACTACTACTGGGCACAGCACGCACTATACATATTACTACTACTATTGGGCACAATACTGTACATATTACTACTACTATTGGGCGCAGTACTATACATATTACTACTACTACTGGGCACAGTACTGTACATATTACTGCTACTATTGGGTATAGCACTATACATATTACTACTACTACTGGGCACAGCACGCACTATACATATTACTACTACTATTGGGCACAATACTGTACATATTACTACTACTATTGGGCGCAGTACTATACATATTACTACTACTACTGGGCACAGTACTGTACATATTACTGCTACTATTGGGTATAGCACTATACATATTACTACTACTACTGGGCACAGCACGCACTATACATATTACTACTACTATTGGGCACAATACTGTACATATTACTACTACTATTGGGTATAGCACTATACATATTACTACTACTACTGGACACAGCACTATACATATTACTACTACTATTGGGCACAGTACTGTACATATTACTGCTACTATTGGGTATAGCACTATACATATTACTACTACTATTGGGCACAATACTGTACATATTACTGCTACTATTGGGCACAATACTGTACATATTACTACTACTATTGGGCGCAGTACTATACATATTACTACTACTACTGGGCACAGCACTGTACATATTACTACTACTACTGGGCACAGTACTGTACATATTACTGCTACTATTGGGTATAGCACTATACATATTACTACTACTATTGGGCACAGTACTGTACATATTACTGCTACTATTGGGTATAGCACTATACATATTACTACTACTATTGGGCACAGTACTGTACATATTACTGCTACTATTGGGTATAGCACTATACATATTACTACTACTACTGGGCACAGCACTATACATATTACTACTACTATTGGGCACAGTACTGTACATATTACTGCTACTATTGGGTATAGCACTATACATATTACTACTACTACTGGGCACAGCACTATACATATTACTACTACTATTGGGCACAATACTGTACATATTACTACTACTATTGGGCACAATACTGTACATATTACTATTACTATTGGGCGCAGTACTATACATATTACTACTACTACTGGGCACAGCACTGTACATATTACTACTACTACTGGGCACAGTACTGTACATATTACTGCTACTATTGGGTATAGCACTATACATATTACTACTACTACTGGGCACAGCACTATACATATTACTACTACTATTGGGCACAATACTGTACATATTACTACTACTATTGGGCGCAGTACTATACATATTACTACTACTATTGGGCACAGTACTGTACATATTACTGCTACTATTGGGTATAGCACTATACATATTACTACTACTACTGGGCACAGCACTATACATATTACTACTACTATTGGGCACAATACTGTACATATTACTACTACTATTGGGCGCAGTACTATACATATTACTACTACTATTGGGCACAGTACTGTACATATTACTGCTACTATTGGGTATAGCACTATACATATTACTACTACTACTGGGCACAGCACTATACATATTACTACTACTATTGGGCACAGTACTGTACATATTACTGCTACTATTGGGTATAGCACTATACATATTACTACTACTACTGGGCACACTACTGTACATATTACTGCGACTATTGGGTATAGTACTGTACATATTACTGCTACTATTGAGCGCAATACTGTACATATTACTACTACTACTGGGCATAGTACTGTACATATTACTAGTACTACTGGGCATAGTACTGTACATATTACTACTACTACTGGGTATAGTACTGTACATATTACTGCTACTATTGAGCGCAATACTGTGCATATTACTACTACTACTGGGCACACTACTGTATATATTACTACTACTATTGGGCACAGTACTGTGTATATTACTACTACTATTGGGCAGAGTACTGTACATATTACTACTACTACTACTGGGCAGAGTACTGTACATATTACTACTACTATTGGACAGAGTACTGTACATATTACTACTACTACTACTGGGCAGAGTACTGTACATATTACTACTACTATTGGGAAGAGTACTGTACATACTACTACTACTGAGCAGAGTACTGTACATATTACTACTACTATTGGGCAGAGTACTGTACATATTACTATATTACTACTACTAGTGGGCAGAGTACTGTATATATTACTACTACTACTGGGCAGAGTACTGTATATATTACTACTACTATTGGGCAGAGTACTGTATATATTACTACTACTATTGGGCAGAGTACTGTACATATTACTACTACTACTGGGCAGAGTACTGTATATATTACTACTACTATTGGGCAGAGTACTGTACATATTACTACTACTACTGGGCAGAGTACTATACATATTACTACTACTGGGCAGAGTACTGTAAATATTACTACTACTACTGGGCAGAGTACTGTACATATTACTACTACTACTGGGCAGAGTACTGAACATATTACTACTACTACTGGGCAGAGTACTGTACATATTACTACTACTACTGGGCAGAGTACTGTACATATTACTACTACTACTACTACTACTACTACTGGGCACAGTACTGTATATATTACTACTACTACTACTGGGCAGAGTACTATACATATTACTACTACTACTGGGCAGAGTACTGTACATATTACTACTACTACTGGGCAGAGTACTGTATATATTACTACTACTACTGGGCACAGTACTGTACATATTACTGCTACTACTGGGCAGAGTACTGTATATATTATTACTACTACTACTACTGGGCACAGTACTGTATATATTACTACTACTACTACTGGGCAGAGTACTGTACATATTACTACTACTACTACTGGGCACAGTACTGTACATATTACTGCTACTATTGGGTATAGTACTGTACATATTACTACTACTATTGGGTGCAGTACTGTATATAATACTACTACTACTGGGCACAGAACTATACATATTACTACTGCTACTACTGGGCACAATACTGTACATATTACTGCTACTATTGGGTATAGTACTGTACATATTACTACTACTATTGGACGCAGTACTGTATATATTACTACTACTACTGGCCACAGTACTGTACATATTACTACTACTATTGGGTGCAGTACTGTATATACTACTACTACTATTTGGCACAGTACTGTACATATTACTACTACTATTGGGTGCAGTACTGTATATATTACTACTACTACTGGCCACAGTACTGTACATATTACTACTACTATTGGGTGCAGTACTGTATATACTACTACTACTATTTGGCACAGTACTGTACATATTACTACTATTGGGCAAAGTAGGGTACATATTACTACTACTACTGGCTACAATACTGTGCATATTACTACTGGGCACAGTACTGTACATATGACTGCTACTATTGGGTATAGTACTGTACATATTACTACTGCTATTAGGCACAGTACTATACATATTACTACTACTATTGGGCGCAGTACTGTATATATTACTACTGCTAATACTGGGCACAGTACTCTACATATTACTACTGCTACTGGGCACAGTACTGTACATATTACTGCTACTACTGGGCAGAGTACTGTACATATTACTACTACTACTGGGCAGAGTAATGTACATATTACTACTACTACTGGGCAGAGTACTGTACATATTACTACTACTATTGGGCAGAGTACTGTATATATTACTACTACTACTGGGCACAGTACTGTACATATTACTGCTACTATTGGGTATAGCACTATACATATTACTACTACTATTGGGCACAGTACTGTACATATTACTGCTACTATTGGGTATAGCACTATACATGTTACTACTACTATTGGGCACAGTACTGTACATATTACTGCTACTATTGGGTATAGCACTATACATATTACTACTACTACTGGGCACAGCACTATACATATTACTACTACTATTGGGCACAGTACTGTACATATTACTGCTACTATTGGGTATAGCACTATACATATTACTACTACTACTGGGCACAGCACTATACATATTACTACTACTATTGGGCACAATACTGTACATATTACTACTACTATTGGGCACAATACTGTACATATTACTATTACTATTGGGCGCAGTACTATACATATTACTACTACTACTGGGCCCAGCACTGTACATATTACTACTACTACTGGGCACAGTACTGTACATATTACTGCTACTATTGGGTATAGCACTATACATATTACTACTACTACTGGGCACAGCACTATACATATTACTACTACTATTGGGCACAATACTGTACATATTACTACTACTATTGGGCGCAGTACTATACATATTACTACTACTATTGGGCACAGTACTGTACATATTACTGCTACTATTGGGTATAGCACTATACATATTACTACTACTACTGGGCACAGCACTATACATATTACTACTACTATTGGGCACAATACTGTACATATTACTACTACTATTGGGCGCAGTACTATACATATTACTACTACTATTGGGCACAGTACTGTACATATTACTGCTACTATTGGGTATAGCACTATACATATTACTACTACTACTGGGCACAGCACTATACATATTACTACTACTATTGGGCACAGTACTGTACATATTACTGCTACTATTGGGTATAGCACTATACATATTACTACTACTACTGGGCACACTACTGTACATATTACTGCGACTATTGGGTATAGTACTGTACATATTACTGCTACTATTGAGCGCAATACTGTACATATTACTACTACTACTGGGCATAGTACTGTACATATTACTACTACTACTGGGCATAGTACTGTACATATTACTACTACTACTGGGTATAGTACTGTACATATTACTGCTACTATTGAGCGCAATACTGTGCATATTACTACTACTACTACTACTACTACTGGGCACACTACTGTATATATTACTACTACTATTGGGCACAGTACTGTGTATATTACTACTACTATTGGGCAGAGTACTGTACTTATTACTACTACTACTACTACTGGGCAGAGTACTGTACATATTACTACTACTATTGGACAGAGTACTGTACATATTACTACTACTACTACTGGGCAGAGTACTGTACATATTACTACTACTATTGGGAAGAGTACTGTACATACTACTACTACTGAGCAGAGTACTGTACATATTACTACTACTATTGGGCAGAGTACTGTACATATTACTACTACTAGTGGGCAGAGTACTGTATATATTACTACTACTGGGCAGAGTACTGTATATATTACTACTACTATTGGGCAGAGTACTGTATATATTACTACTACTATTGGGCAGAGTACTGTACATATTACTACTACTACTGGGCAGAGTACTGTATATATTACTACTACTATTGGGCAGAGTACTGTACATATTACTACTACTACTGGGCAGAGTACTATACATATTACTACTACTGGGCAGAGTACTGTAAATATTACTACTACTACTGGGCAGAGTACTGTACATATTACTACTACTACTGGGCAGAGTACTGAACATATTACTACTACTACTGGGCAGAGTACTGTACATATTACTACTACTACTGGGCAGAGTACTGTACATATTACTACTACTACTACTGGGCACAGTACTGTATATATTACTACTACTACTGGGCAGAGTACTATACATATTACTACTACTACTACTGGGGAGAGTACTGTACATATTACTACTACTACTGGGCAGAGTACTGTATATATTACTACTACTACTACTGGGCACAGTACTGTACATATTACTGCTACTACTGGGCAGAGTACTGTATATATTACTACTACTACTACTGGGCACAGTACTGTATATATTACTACTACTACTACTGGGCAGAGTACTGTACATATTACTACTACTACTGGGCACAGTACTGTACATATTACTGCTACTATTGGGTATAGTACTGTACATATTACTACTACTATTGGGTGCAGTACTGTATATAATACTACTACTACTGGGCACAGTACTATACATATTACTACTGCTACTACTGGGCACAATACTGTACATATTACTGCTACTATTGGGTATAGTACTGTACATATTACTACTACTATTGGACGCAGTACTGTATATATTACTACTACTACTGGCCACAGTACTGTACATATTACTACTACTATTGGGTGCAGTACTGTATATACTACTACTACTATTTGGCACAGTACTGTACATATTACTACTACTATTGGGTGCAGTACTGTATATATTACTACTACTACTGGCCACAGTACTGTACATATTACTACTACTATTGGGTGCAGTACTGTATATACTACTACTACTATTTGGCACAGTACTGTACATATTACTACTATTGGGCAAAGTAGGGTACATATTACTACTACTACTGGCTACAATACTGTGCATATTACTACTGGGCACAGTACTGTACATATGACTGCTACTATTGGGTATAGTACTGTACATATTACTACTGCTATTAGGCACAGTACTGTACATATTACTACTACTATTGGGTGCAGTACTGTATATATTACTACTGCTAATACTGGGCACAGTACTCTACATATTACTACTGCTACTGGGCACAGTACTGTACATATTACTGCTACTACTGGGCAGAGTACTGTACATATTACTACTACTACTGGGCAGAGTAATGTACATATTACTACTACTACTACTACTACTGGGCAGAGTACTGTACATATTACTACTACTATTGGGCAGAGTACTGTATATATTACTACTACTACTGGGCAGAGTACTGTACATATTACTACTACTACTGGGCACAGTACTGTATATATTACTGCTACTATTGGGTATAGTACTGTACATATTACTACTACTATTGGGCACAGTACTGTATATATTACTACTACTATTGGGAACAGTACGGTACATATTACTACTACTACTGGGCACAGTACTGTACATATTACTGCTACTATTGGGTATAGTACTGTACATATTACTACTACTATTGGGTGCAGTACTGTATATATTACTACTACTATTGGGAACAGTACGGTACATATTACTACTACTACTGGGCACAGTACTGTACATATTACTGCTACTATTGGGTATAGTACTGTACATATTACTACTACTATTGGGTGCAGTACTGTATATATTACTACTACTATTGGGAACAGTACTGTACATATTACTACTACTACTGGGCACAATACTGTAAATATTACTGCTACTATTGGGTATAGTACTGTACATTTTACTACTACTATTGGGTGCAGTACGGTATATATTACTACAACTACTGGGCACAGTACTATACATATTACTACTGCTACTACTGGGCACAATACTGTACATATTACTGCTACTATTGGGTATAGTACTGTACATATTACTACTACTATTGGGCGCAGTACTGTATATATTACTACTACTACTGGCCACAGTACTGTACATATTACTACTACTATTTGGTGCAGTACTATATATACTACTACTACTACTATTTGGCACAGTACTGTACATATTACTACTATTGGGCAAAGTAGGGTATATATTACTACTACTACTGGCTACAATACTGTGCATATTACTACTGGGCACAGTACTGTACATATTACTGCTACTATTGGGTATAGTACTGTACATATTACTACTGCTATTAGGCACAGTACTGTACATATTACTACTACTATTGGGTGCAGTACTGTATATATTACTACTACTAATACTGGGCACAGTACTCTACATATTACTACTGCTACTGGGCACAGTACTGTACATATTACTGCTACTACTGGGCAGAGTACTGTACATATTACTACTACTACTACTGGGCAGAGTACTGTACATATTACTACTACTACTGGGCAGAGTACTGTACATATTACTACTACTATTGGGCAGAGTACTGTATATATTACTACTACTACTGGGCAGAGTACTGTACATATTACTACTACTACTGGGCACAGTACTGTACATATTACTGCTACTATTGGGTATAGTACTGTACATATTACTACTACTATTGGGCACAGTACTGTATATATTACTACTACTATTGGGAACAGTACGGTACATATTACTACTACTACTGGGCACAGTACTGTACATATTACTGCTACTATTGGGTATAGTACTGTACATATTACTACTACTATTGGGTGCAGTACTGTATATATTACTACTACTATTTGGAACAGTACGGTACATATTACTACTACTACTGGGCACAGTACTGTACATATTACTGCTACTATTGGGTATAGTACTGTACATATTACTACAACTATTGGGTGCAGTACTGTATATATTACTACTACTATTGGGAACAGTACTGTACATATTACTACTACTACTGGGCACAATACTGTAAATATTACTGCTACTATTGGGTATAGTACTGTACATATTACTACTACTACTGGGGGGCAGTACTGTATATATTACTACTACTACTGGGCACAGTACTATACATATTACTACTGCTACTACTGGGCACAATACTGTACATATTACTGCTACTATTGGGTATAGTACTGTACATATTACTACTACTATTGGGCGCAGTACTGTATATATTACTACTACTACTGGCCACAGTACTGTACATATTACTACTACTATTGGGTGCAATACTGTATATACTACTACTACTATTTGGCACAGTACTGTACATATTACTACTATTGGGCAAAGTAGGGTACATATTACTACTACTACTGGCTATAATACTGTGCATATTACTACTGGGCACAGTACTGTACATATTACTGCTACTATTGGGTATAGTACTGTACATATTACTACTGCTATTAGGCACAGTACTGTACATATTACTACTACTATTGGGCGCAGTACTGTATATATTACTACTACTATTGGGCACAGTATTGTACATATTACTGCTACTATTGGACACAGTACTTTACATATTGCTACAACTACTGGGCACAGTACTGTACATATTACTACTACTATTGGGCACAGAACTGTACATATTACTGCTACTATTGGGCGCAATACTGTACATATCACTACTACTATTGGGCACAGTACAGCACATATTACTACTACTACTACTACTGGGCATAGTACTATACATATTGCTACTACTACTAGGCACTGTACTGTACATATTACTACTACTACTGGGTGCAGTACTGTACATATTACTACTACCATTGAGCACAGTACTGTACATACTACTACTGGGCACAGTACTGTACATATTACTGCTACTATTGGGGGCAGTACTGTACATATTGCTGCTGCTGCTACTAAAACTGGGCACAGTACTGTACATATTATTACTACTATTTGGCACAGTACTGTACATATTACTGCTACTGGCCACAGTACTGTACATAGTACTACTAATTTTGGGCACAGTACGGTACATATTACTACTACTACTGGGCACACTACTGTACATACTACAACTACTATTGAGCACAGTACTTTACATATTATTACTACTATTTGGCACAGTACTGTACATTTTACTACTACAGGGCACAGTACTGTACATATTACTACTATTATTGGGCACAGTACTGTACATATTACTGCTACTATTGGGTATAGTACTGTACATATTACTGCTACTATTGAGCGCAATACTGTACATATTACTACTACTATTGGGCACAGTACGGTACATATTACTACTACTACTACTACTGGGCATAGTACTATACATATTACTACTACTACTGGGCACAGTCTGTACATGTTACTGCTACTATTGCGTATAGTACAGTACATATTACTACTACTATTGAGCGCAATACTGTACATATTACTACTACTATTGGGCACAGTACGGTACATATTACTACTGCTACTGGCTACAATACTGTGCATATTACTACTACTACTGGGCACAGTACTGTACATATTACTGCTACTATTGGGTATAGTACTGTACATATTACTGCTACTATTAGACGCAGTACTGTACATATTACTACTACTATTGGGCACAGTACTGTATATATTACTACTACTATTGGGCACAGTACTGTACATATTACTACTACTACTGGGCACAGTACGGTACATATTACTACTACTATTGGGCACAGTACGGTACATATTACTACTACTATTGGGCACAGTACTGTACATATTACTACTACTAATGGGCACAGTACTGTACATATTACTGCTACTATTGGGTATAATACTACTGTACATATTACTGCTACTATTAGACGCAGTACTGTACATATTACTACTACTATTAGACGCAGTACTGTACATATTACTACTACTATTGGGCACAGTACTGTACATATTACTACTACTATTGGGCACAGTACGGTACATATTACTACTGCTACTGGCTACAATACTGTGCATATTACTACTACTACTATCGGGCACAGTACTCAGGGCCGGCTCGAGGGTTTTGAGCGCCCCGGGCGGGCAATGGGGGCATGGCTTCATACAGGGGGCGTGGTCACGTACGCCCCCTGTACAGTAGAAGCGCCGATGAAATGATATGCGGAGCACAATGACGTCATCGCGCACCGCATAGCAAAGGTCCTCTCCACGAAGAGAAACTAGACGCTATGCGTCTAGTTCCCTTCACGGCGGGGGGGCAGCGGCAGTGGGCAGCGGGGGGCACACGGCACAGCAGCAGCGGATCTTGCCATGGTGCGGCCCCCTCCGGATGGCGCCGGCACCCTCCGGAAAGCGGCGCCCCGGGCAAAATTCCTGCTTGCCCGTGGCAAGATCCGCTACTGACAGTACTGTTCATATTACTGTTACTATTGGGTATAGTACTGTCAGGGCCGGTTCTTGCCCTTGTGGCGCCTCGGGCATAAAAAAACACATGTTAGGGGCGTGGCTTAATACAGGGGCGTGCTCAGTTATGCCCCATTTGTAGCGCCGCTGAAAGAAAAGAAAAAAAAAGTATACTTACATCCCCGCTCCTGATTCCAGACCGCTGCAGACCTCCGCCGGCGCCGCTCCTCTCCTCGGATGCATAGACACTAGTGGTCAATTATGACCCCTAGCGTCTGTGCCACAATGCTGTGCGGTGCGCGGTGACGTCATCGTGCACCGCACAGCAAAGGTCCTCTCCACGAAGGGAAACTAGACGCGTAGCGTCTGGTTCCCTCCACAGCGGGGGACCAGCGGGGGGGCACTGCGGGGGGCACAGTGGCGGATCTTGCCATGGTGCGGCGCCCTCCAGATGGCGCTGGCGCCCTCCGGAAGGTGGCGCCCCTGGCAAAAGTCCTGCTTGCCCGCGGCAAGATCCGCTACTGAGTACTGTACATGTTACTACTACTATTGGGTGCAGTACTGTACATATTACTACTACTACTGGGCACACTACTCTACATATTACTACTACTATTGGGCACAGTACTGTACATATTATTATTACTACTGGGCACACTACTGTACATATTACTACTACTATTGGGCACAGTACTGTACATATTACTACTACTACTGGGCACACTACTGTACATATTACTACTACTATTGGGCACAGTACTGTACATATTATTATTACTATTGGGCACAGTACTGTACATATTACTACTACTACTGGGCACACTACTGTACATATTACTACTACTATTGGGCACAGTACTGTACATATTATTATTACTATTGGGCACACTACTGTACATATTACTACTACTATTGGGCGCAGTACTGTACATATTACTACTACTATTGGGCACAGTACTGTACATATTATTATTACTACTACTACTATTGGGCACAGTACTGTACATATTACTACTACTACTGGGCACACTACTGTACATATTACTACTACTATTGGGCACAGTACTGTACATATTATTATTACTATTGGGCACAGTACTGTACATATTACTACTACTACTGGGCACACTACTGTACATATTACTACTACTATTGGGCACAGTACTGTACATATTATTATTACTATTGGGCACACTACTGTACATATTACTACTACTATTGGGCGCAGTACTGTACATATTACTACTACTTCTGGGCACAGTACTGTACATATTACTACTACTACTGGGCACAGTACTGTACATATTACTACTACTTCTGGGCACAGTACTGTACATATTACTACTACTACTACTGGGCACAGTACTGTACATATTACTACTACTTCTGGGCACAGTACTGTACATATTACTACTGCTACTGGGCACAGTACTGTACATATTACTACTACTTCTGGGCACAGTACTGTACATATTACTACTACTATTGGGCACAGTACTGTACATATTACTACTACTACTGGGCACAGTACTGTACATATTACTACTACTTCTAGGCACAGTACTGTACATATTACTACTACTACTGGGCACAGTACTGTACATATTACTACTACTTCTGGGCACAGTACTGTACATATTACTACTACTATTGGGCACAGTACTGTACATATTACTACTACTACTGGGCACAGTACTGTACATATTACTACTACTTCTAGGCACAGTACTGTACATATTACTACTACTTATAGGCACAGTACTGTACATATTACTACTACTTCTGGGCACAGTACTGTACATATTACTACTACTATTGGGCACAGTACTGTACATATTATTACTACTACTACTACTACTACTACTACTACTACTGGGCACAGTACTGTACATATTACTACTACTGGGCACAGTACTGTACATATTACTACTACTATTGGGCACAGTACTGTACATATTATTACTACTACTACTACTACTACTACTACTACTACTACTGGGCACAGTACTGTACATATTACTACTACTGGGCACAGTACTGTACATATTACTACTACTACTGGGCACAGTACTGTACATATTACTACTACTACTGGGCACAGTACTGTACATATTACTACTACTACTGGGCACAGTACTGTACATATTACTACTCTTATTGGGCACAGTACTGTACATATTACTACTACTACTGGGCACAGCACTGTACTATATCATGGAATCAGAAGCTGCTTCAGGTACCTTGGGCCCTTGTCATGTATTGCTTTGAAACTCACTAAGCCCATCTTGAAGAAATGCTCCCCTAGATCTTTGGTGGGTTTTTCATCAGTGTCAGTGTAGAGCGGCTGCTTTCAGACTCTGTAAGGTGGTGGTGTGTGTGTTGGGTTTGTGGTGGGCGGGGAGGGGGAGAGGCGGGGTTGACAGTAGAAGAGACACTCTTTTTTTTTATATGGCAAATGTGGGAAATATTTACTTTGCACTTCTCTTCCTTGCCATCAATATCTGGCTGTCCATCGAGGATTATGGCGGTGCTCAAGGTCTGACAGTGCTCCGGTTCACATGACTGTGCCACAAACTTATGTTCTCTTCACTGGCGGCTGGCGTGACCACGCCACTGGGAGAGTCACATTGGCCTGCTGGTGCCTCCTCCATTTATCTCCTCGCTGCCGCTGACGTGGAGGAGAGGTCCTCGGAGGAGCTGCCGAAAGACGTGACCGCTTCCAGCAGATTCCATACATAGTAACATAGTATCTAAGGTTGAAAAAAAAGACAATTGTCCATCGAGTTCAACCTATTTGTGGTCTCCAATAAGTGCTGCGGAGAGGTAATATCTGCCGATGGCTCCTCCTGTAAACGGCGCTGACAGCAGTGCGTACTGGTGGTCGCCCCTGTGGCAGTTTATGCAAATACCGCTACAAACTCCTTCCCTTGTTTACACCCGCGTGCCCAAATGTGCAAGTACTGAGATGCCCACTTTTAGCATCCGTGCACGGTATGAAACCGCCAATATGGCCTATGCCCAGAGCCAGCACTGCTGGTGCGCACAATTGTTTCCAAACTTACCTACAGGACCTGGGATGTGCAATTATCGTACTGTGAGACTCATGATGACCACAAGATGGCAGCAAAATACCTGAGAACAGTACGGACAGCGCGGCGGGGAGAGCACACACGCAGAGCCCGCACACATTTACTAAGTACATATTTTGATATCAGTATTTTCTGTTTGTTTTTATTGTCAGTTTATTTCCTTAGCATCAGATCTTGAGAATAAATACAAACGCAACAGAAACAAAACATCCCATCTGTAAAATGTAATTGTGAATAAATAGTATACTGTGACTTCTGCCTCTTAATACTCGACCGCAATAAACTCGGCAGAGGCGTTTACGGGGCAGGCGAGGTGCGGCGACGGAGCGTTGCCGGGGCAGCGCGGGGAAAATGAGCTGCCCTTTGTGAATTTGGGACTTTCAGGCTTTGGCCCTGGGAGTCCCCCTGAGTCGGCTGCAGGGGGTGCTGGGAGGGGGCCTCAGCAACAAAGCAGAAAGCAGTCCATAGGCTTCGATAGGGTAACGCCAGCAAAAGCTAGCGTTACCCTCTGCACCGAAGCCTCAGCGTCCAGGGCTTAGTACATACATAAAAAGCAGCCAAAGTCTGAAAAATGGGGTTTTGGTCGCTTTTTTCCTTTAGTACATCCCACCCACCATGATGTTGTGCACAAAACCAAACAAGTCAGGAACATGCAATGGTGCAGTGCACTGTGCACACTTCAGAAACATAGGGGTATATTTACTAGAGATGAGCGCCTGAAATTTTTCGGGTTTTGTGTTTTGGTTTTGGGTTCGGTTCCGCGGCCGTGTTTTGGGTTCGACCGCGTTTTGGCAAAACCTCACCGAATTTTTTTTGTCGGATTCGGGTGTGTTTTGGATTCGGGTGTTTTTTTCAAAAAACACTAAAAAACAGCTTAAATCATAGAATTTGGGGGTCATTTTGATCCCAAAGTATTATTAACCTCAAAAACCATAATTTACACTCATTTTCAGTCTATTCTGAATACCTCACACCTCACAATATTATTTTTAGTCCTAAAATTTGCACCGAGGTCGCTGTGTGAGTAAGATAAGCGACCCTAGTGGCCGACACAAACACCGGGCCCATCTAGGAGTGGCACTGCAGTGTCACGCAGGATGTCCCTTCCAAAAAACCCTCCCCAAACAGCACATGACGCAAAGAAAAAAAGAGGCGCAATGAGGTAGCTGTGTGAGTAAGATTAGCGACCCTAGTGGCCGACACAAACACCGGGCCCATCTAGGAGTGGCACTGCAGTGTCACGCAGGATGGCCCTTCCAAAAAACCCTCCCCAAACAGCACATGACGCAAAGAAAAAAAGAGGCGCAATGAGGTAGCTGTGTGAGTAAGATTAGCGACCCTAGTGGCCGACACAAACACCGGGCCCATCTAGGAGTGGCACTGCAGTGTCACGCAGGATGGCCCTTCCAAAAAACCCTCCCCAAACAGCACATGACGCAAAGAAAAAAAGAGGCGCAATGAGGTAGCTGTGTGAGTAAGATTAGCGACCCTAGTGGCCGACACAAACACCGGGCCCATCTAGGAGTGGCACTGCAGTGTCACGCAGGATGTCCCTTCCAAAAAACCCTCCCCAAACAGCACATGACGCAAAGAAAAAAAGAGGCGCAATGAGGTAGCTGTGTGAGTAAGATTAGCGACCCTAGTGGCCGACACAAACACCGGGCCCATCTAGGAGTGGCACTGCAGTGTCACGCAGGATGTCCCTTCCAAAAAACCCTCCCCAAACAGCACATGACGCAAAGAAAAAAAGAGGCGCAATGAGGTAGCTGTGTGAGTAAGATTAGCGACCCTAGTGGCCGACACAAACACCGGGCCCATCTAGGAGTGGCACTGCAGTGTCACGCAGGATGTCCCTTCCAAAAAACCCTCCCCAAACAGCACATGACGCAAAGAAAAAAAGAGGCGCAATGAGGTAGCTGACTGTGTGAGTAAGATTAGCGACCCTAGTGGCCGACACAAACACCGGGCCCATCTAGGAGTGGCACTGCAGTGTCACGCAGGATGTCCCTTCCAAAAAAACCCTCCCCAATCAGCACATGATGCAAAGAAAAAGAAAAGAAAAAAGAGGTGCAAGATGGAATTGTCCTTGGGCCCTCCCACCCACCCTTATGTTGTATAAACAAAACAGGACATGCACACTTTAACCAACCCATCATTTCAGTGACAGGGTCTGCCACACGACTGTGACTGATATGACGGGTTGGTTTGGACCCCCCCCAAAAAAGAAGCAATTAATCTCTCCTTGCACAAACTGGCTCTACAGAGGCAAGATGTCCACCTCATCTTCACCCTCCGATATATCATCGTGTACATCCCCCTCCTCACAGATTATCAATTCGTCCCCACTGGAATCCACCATCTCAGCTCCCTGTGTACTTTGTGGAGGCAATTGCTGCTGGTCAATGTCTCCGCGGAGGAATTGATTATAATTCATTTTAATGAACATCATCTTCTCCACATTTTCTGGATGTAACCTCGTACGCCGATTGCTGACAAGGTGAGCGGCGGCACTAAACACTCTTTCGGAGTACACACTTGTGTGAGGGCAACTTAGGTAGAATAAAGCCAGTTTGTGCAAGGGCCTCCAAATTGCCTCTTTTTCCTGCCAGTATAAGTACGGACTGTGTGACGTGCCTACTTGGATGCGGTCACTCATATAATCCTCCACCATTCTATCAATGTTGAGAGAATCATATGCAGTGACAGTAGACGACATGTCCGTAATCGTTGTCAGGTCCTTCAGTCCGGACCAGATGTCAGCATCAGCAGTCGCTCCAGACTGCCCTGCATCACCGCCAGCGGGTGGGCTCGGAATTCTGAGCCTTTTCCTCGCACCCCCAGTTGCGGGAGAATGTGAAGGAGGAGATGTTGACAGGTCGCGTTCCGCTTGACTTGACAATTTTGTCACCAGCAGGTCTTTCAACCCCAGCAGACCTGTGTCTGCCGGAAAGAGAGATCCAAGGTAGGCTTTAAATCTAGGATCGAGCACGGTGGCCAAAATGTAGTGCTCTGATTTCAACAGATTGACCACCCGTGAATCCTTGTTAAGCGAATTAAGGGCTGCATCCACAAGTCCCACATGCCTAGCGGAATCGCTCCCTTTTAGCTCCTTCTTCAATGCCTCCAGCTTCTTCTGCAAAAGCCTGATGAGGGGAATGACCTGACTCAGGCTGGCAGTGTCTGAACTGACTTCACGTGTGGCAAGTTCAAAGGGCATCAGAACCTTGCACAACGTTGAAATCATTCTCCACTGCACTTGAGACAGGTGCATTCCATCTCCTATATCGTGCTCAATTGTATAGGCTTGAATGGCCTTTTGCTGCTCCTCCAACCTCTGAAGCATATAGAGGGTTGAATTCCACCTCGTTACCACTTCTTGCTTCAGATGATGGCAGGGCAGGTTCAGTAGTTTTTGGTGGTGCTCCAGTCTTCTGTACGTGGTGCCTGTACGCCGAAAGTGTCCCGCAATTTTTCTGGCCACCGACAGCATCTCTTGCACGCCCCTGTCGTTTTTTTAAAAATTCTGCACCACCAAATTCAAGGTATGTGCAAAACATGGGACGTGCTGGAATTTGCCCATATTTAATGCACACACAATATTGCTGGCGTTGTCCGATGCCACAAATCCACAGGAGAGTCCAATTGGGGTAAGCCATTCCGCGATGATCTTCCTCAGTTGCCGTAAGAGGTTTTCAGCTGTGTGCGTATTCTGGAAAGCGGTGATACAAAGCGTAGCCTGCCTAGGAAAGAGTTGGCGTTTGCGAGATGCTGCTACTGGTGCCGCCGCTGCTGTTCTTGCGGCGGGAGTCCATACATCTACCCAGTGGGCTGTCACAGTCATATAGTCCTGACCCTGCCCTGCTCCACTTGTCCACATGTCCGTGGTTAAGTGGACATTGGGTACAACTGCATTTTTTAGGACACTGGTGAGTCTTTTTCTGACGTCCTTGTACATTCTCGGTATCGCCTGCCTAGAGAAGTGGAACCTAGATGGTATTTGGTAACGGGGGCACACTGCCTCAATAAATTGTCTAGTTCCCTGTGAACTAACGGCGGATACCGGACGCACGTCTAACACCAACATAGTTGTCAAGGACTCAGTTATCCGCTTTGCAGTAGGATGACTGCTGTGATATTTCATCTTCCTCGCAAAGGACTGTTGAACAGTCAATTGCTTACTGGAAGTAGTACAAGTGGGCTTACGACTTCCCCTCTGGGATGACCATCGACTCCCAGCGGCAACAACAGCAGCGCCAGCAGCAGTAGGCGTTACACGCAAGGATGCATCGGAGGAATCCCAGGCAGGAGAGGACTCGTCAGAATTGCCAGTGACATGGCCTGCAGGACTATTGGCATTCCTGGGGAAGGAGGAAATTGACACTGAGGGAGTTGGTGGGGTGGTTTGCGTGAGCTTGGTTACAAGAGGAAGGGATTTACTGGTCAGTGGACTGCTTCCGCTGTCACCCAAAGTTTTTGAACTTGTCACTGACTTATTATGAATGCGCTGCAGGTGACGTATAAGGGAGGATGTTCCGAGGTGGTTAACGTCCTTACCCCTACTTATTACAGCTTGACAAAGGGAACACACGGCTTGACACCTGTTGTCCGCATTTCTGGTGAAATACCTCCACACCGAAGAGCTGATTTTTTTGGTATTTTCACCTGGCATGTCAACGGCCATATTCCTCCCACGGACAACAGGTGTCTCCCCGGGTGCCTGACTTAAACAAACCACCTCACCATCAGAATCCTCCTGGTCAATTTCCTCCCCAGCGCCAGCAACACCCATATCCTCCTCATCCTGGTGTACTTCAACACTGACATCTTCAATCTGACTATCAGGAACTGGACTGCGGGTGCTCCTTCCAGCACTTGCAGGGGGCGTGCAAATGGTGGAAGGCGCATGCTCTTCACGTCCAGTGTTGGGAAGGTCAGGCATCGCAACCGACACAATTGGACTCTCCTTGTGGATTTGGGATTTCAAAGAACGCACAGTTCTTTGCGGTGCTTTTGCCAGCTTGAGTCTTTTCAGTTTTCTAGCGAGAGGCTGAGTGCTTCCATCCTCATGTGAAGCTGAACCACTAGCCATGAACATAGGCCAGGGCCTCAGCCGTTCCTTGCCACTCCGTGTGGTAAATGGCATATTGGCAAGTTTACGCTTCTCCTCCGACAATTTTATTTTAGGTTTTGGAGTCCTTTTTTTACTGATATTTGGTGTTTTGGTTTTGACATGCTCTGTACTATGCCATTGGGCATCGGCCTTGGCAGACGACGTTGCTGGCATTTCATCGTCTCGGCCATGACTAGTGGCAGCAGCTTCAGCACGAGGTGGAAGTGGATCTTGATCTTTCCCTAATTTTGGAACCTCAACATTTTTGTTCTCCATATTTTAATAGGCACAACTAAAAGGCATCTCAGGTAAACAATGGAGATGGATGGATTGGATACTAGTATACAATTATGGACGGGCTGCCGAGTGCCGACACAGAGGTAGCCACAGCCGTGAACTACCGCACTGTACTGTGTCTGCTGCTAATATATAGACTGGTTGATAAAGAGATAGTATACTCGTAACTAGTATGTATGTATAAAGAAAGAAAAAAAAAACACGGTTAGGTGGTATATACAATTATGGACGGGCTGCCGAGTGCCGACACAGAGGTAGCCACAGCCGTGAACTACCGCACTGTACTGTGTCTGCTGCTAATATATAGACTGGTTGATAAAGAGATAGTATACTCGTAACTAGTATGTATGTATAAAGAAAGAAAAAAAAACCACGGTTAGGTGGTATATACAATTATGGACGGGCTGCCGAGTGCCGACACAGAGGTAGCCACAGCCGTGAACTACCGCACTGTACTGTGTCTGCTGCTAATATATAGACTGGTTGATAAAGAGATAGTATACTCGTAACTAGTATGTATGTATAAAGAAAGAAAAAAAAACCACGGTTAGGTGGTATATACAATTATGGACGGGCTGCCGAGTGCCGACACAGAGGTAGCCACAGCCGTGAACTACCGCACTGTACTGTGTCTGCTGCTAATATATAGACTGGTTGATAAAGAGATAGTATACTCGTAACTAGTATGTATGTATAAAGAAAGAAAAAAAAACCACGGTTAGGTGGTATATACAATTATGGACGGGCTGCCGAGTGCCGACACAGAGGTAGCCACAGCCGTGAACTACCGCACTGTACTGTGTCTGCTGCTAATATATAGACTGGTTGATAAAGAGATAGTATACTCGTAACTAGTATGTATGTATAAAGAAAGAAAAAAAAACCACGGTTAGGTGGTATATTATTATTATTATTATTATCCTTTATTTATATGGCGCCACAAGGGTTCCGCAGCGCCCGATTACAGAGTACAAATGCACATAAAAAATAGGAAAACAGTGACTTACAGTTGAATACAATATAGGACAAGTACAGGGCAGCTAAGCATAACTACACCAGTAAACATAGAGATAAGTTCCAGGTGGTCAAAAAACTGTGGGATCTGGGCGGTTGAGGATTATTAAAGTAAGAAAAGTATAAGCACATGAGGGAAGAGGGCCCTACTCGTGAGAGCTTACATTCTAAGGGATATATATACAATTATGGACGGGCTGCCGAGTGCCGACACAGAGGTAGCCACAGCCGTGAACTACCGCACTGTACTGTGTCTGCTGCTAATATATAGACTGGTTGATAAAGAGATAGTATACTCGTAACTAGTATGTATGTATAAAGAAAGAAAAAAAAACCACGGTTAGGTGGTATATACAATTATGGACGGGCTGCCGAGTGCCGACACAGAGGTAGCCACAGCCGTGAACTACCGCACTGTACTGTGTCTGCTGCTAATATATAGACTGGTTGATAAAGAGATAGTATACTCGTAACTAGTATGTATGTATAAAGAAAGAAAAAAAAACCACGGTTAGGTGGTATATACAATTATGGACGGGCTGCCGAGTGCCGACACAGAGGTAGCCACAGCCGTGAACTACCGCACTGTACTGTGTCTGCTGCTAATATATAGACTGGTTGATAAAGAGATAGTATACTCGTAACTAGTATGTATGTATAAAGAAAGAAAAAAAAACCACGGTTAGGTGGTATATACAATTATGGACGGGCTGCCGAGTGCCGACACAGAGGTAGCCACAGCCGTGAACTACCGCACTGTACTGTGTCTGCTGCTAATATAGACTGGTTGATAAAGAGATAGTATACTACTAATATTATATACTGGTGGTCAGGTCACTGGTCACTAGTCACACTGGCAGTGGCACTCCTGCAGCAAAAGTGTGCACTGTTTAATTTTAATATAATATTATGTACTCCTGGCTCCTGCTATAACCTATAACTGGCACTGCAGTAGTGCTCCCCAGTCTCCCCCACAATTATAAGCTGTGTGAGCTGAGCAGTCAGACAGATATATAATATATATATAGATGATGCAGCACACTGGCCTGAGCCTGAGCAGTGCACACAGATATGGTATGTGACTGACTGAGTCACTGTGTGTATCGCTTTTTTCAGGCAGAGAACGGATATATTAAATAAACTGCACTGTGTGTCTGGTGGTCACTCACTATATAATATATTATGTACTCCTGGCTCCTGCTATAACCTATAACTGGCACTGCAGTAGTGCTCCCCAGTCTCCCCCACAATTATAAGCTGTGTGAGCTGAGCAGTCAGACAGATATATATAATATTATATATAGATAATAGATGATGCAGCACACTGGCCTGAGCCTGAGCAGTGCACACAGATATGGTATGTGACTGACTGAGTCACTGTGTGTATCGCTTTTTTCAGGCAGAGAACGGATATATTAAATAAACTGCACTGTGTGTCTGGTGGTCACTCACTATATAATATATTATGTACTCCTGGCTCCTGCTATAACCTATAACTGGCACTGCAGTAGTGCTCCCCAGTCTCCCCCACAATTATAAGCTGTGTGAGCTGAGCAGTCAGACAGATATATATAATATTATATATAGATAATAGATGATGCAGCACACTGGCCTGAGCCTGAGCAGTGCACACAGATATGGTATGTGACTGAGTCACTGTGTGCTGTGTATCGCTTTTTTCAGGCAGAGAACGGATTATAAATAAAAGTGGTGGTCACTGGTCACTATCAGCAAAACTCTGCACTGTACACTACTGAGTACTCCTAATGCTCCCCAAAATTAGTAAATCAAGTGTCTCTCTAATCTATTCTAATTCTAAACGGAGAGGACGCCAGCCACGTCCTCTCCCTATCAATCTCAATGCACGTGTGAAAATGGCGGCGACGCGGGCTCCTTATATAGAATCCGAGTCTCGCGATAGAATCCGAGCCTCGCGAGAATCCGACAGCGTCATGATGACGTTCGGGCGCGCTCGGGTTAACCGAGCAAGGCGGGAAGATCCGAGTCGCTCGGACCCGTGAAAAAAAACATGAAGTTCTGGCGGGTTCGGATTCAGAGAAACCGAACCCGCTCATCTCTAATATTTACTACAGTGCAACCAATCAGATTCTAGCTATTATCATCTAGAAGGTTCTAGATACATGTTAAGTAGAATCTAATTGATTGCTATGGCGAAACCTCTCCTTCTAAAAACCGGCACTTTAGTAAATATATCCTTTACACAATGGGGGAGAATTCAATAGTTTTCCTGCCCTCCCACCCGCGATCGCGCCTGCTGGCAGCTATTCATTTGTTTCTGCTGGCGGGCACGATATCATAATTTCAGCTTGCTAACCCTGGGGGTGGCGAGCTGAAGTGACCCGTTTGGGCGCCCAGTAACCAGCGCGATAAGGGGAAACAATTGAATATCGCCCGCGATCTCCCGTCTAAAGCAAGTAAACAATTGAATTCCGCCGACAGAATGTGACGGCAGATAAGAGCCACCCGGCCCATCTAATCTGCCCCTTTTTTAACCTTATGGCAATCTCAGGCCTATTTAGGGTTGGACTGGTCCACAGAGGAAACCCCGGGTGGGCCCCAACCCTTCCAAAAGGGATCAGCTTCCCGATATATATATATATATATATAAA
The DNA here is from genome assembly GCF_028390025.1 of Pseudophryne corroboree. Classification (NCBI taxonomy): domain Eukaryota; kingdom Metazoa; phylum Chordata; class Amphibia; order Anura; family Myobatrachidae; genus Pseudophryne; species Pseudophryne corroboree. The sequence continues at coordinate 21,507,283 of NC_086451.1, read as the reverse complement.
ATCAAAGGGCCAAGAGTATGCACTCTCTAATGATTAGCCAAGCCTCTAAGCATGGGCCCCTACCACTACATTCCCCAGGTGGGCCCTTCATGCCCCGGTCCGGCACTGGCCCTATTTGATCCTTAGTTATTTGTAAGGATATCCTCATGTCTATTCTCAGCGTGTATAGAAACATAGAATTTAAAAAAGCAACTCCTTCCAGCCGGAACACACGCTGCAAGGTGAAGTCTTCCACACGCAGCTTACACGACACACACGGGACATAGCGCAGTGTTTGATGTTGTTACTATACTGCTATTTACACAACACTGCAAGCTGTGCGCTGTGGCCAGGCTGAGGACACCTGAGTCTCTCCGCATTGTTCCAGGTTTCCTGGCTCTGAGGCCCAGTCTTCCAATGGGAAGCATCAAACACCCAGGAGCTGGCGTCTGCAGCAGCAGGAGACACTGTTCGGTATAATAATAATATCACACAGCAAATAACTCAGAATACTGTGATAATGATATCATATACACTGAGAATAGCTCATATCACACTGTATAATAATAATATCATATAGACTGAGAATGGCTCATATCACATTGTATAAAGATATCATATAGACTGAGAATAGCTCATATCACATTGTATAATGATATCATATAGGCTGAGAATAGTTCATATTACACTGTATAATATAATATCATATAGACTGAGAATAGCTCATATTACACTATATAATAATATCATATAGACTGAAAATAGCTCATATCACACTGTATCATAATATCATATAGACTGAGAATAGCCCATATCACACTGTATAATAATAATATCATATAGACTGAGAATAGCTCATATCACATTGTATAATGATATCATATAGACTGAGAATAGCTCATATCACACTGTATAATAATATCATATAGACTGAGAATAGCTCATATCACATTGTATAATGATATCATATAGACTGAGAATAGCTCATATCACATTGTATAATGATATCATATAGACTGAGAATAGCTCATATCACACTGTATAATAATATCATATAGACCAGTGGTTTCCAAACTTTTTTGAATCACGGCGCCCTAGAATATCATAATTTTTTTCACGGCACCCCTAGGCCAAAAATTTCTTATTGAGAATTTTAGAAAGAAATATTACATTAAGTAGATGGCGTTTATATGTCATCCTTAGGGTCAGTTGTGTGGTGAGGGACAAGATTTACTTCTATTTGGCCACATATTTTATGACTGGCAGCCACTAGCACTGGTTTTGCCTACTATATTGACCATGAATAATTTGAATTGGTCCTGGACCACCAACCCAGGGCACCCCTGCAAGTGTCCCGAGGCACCCCAGGGAGCCACGGCACACAGTTTGGGAACCTCTGATATAGACTGAGAATAGCTCATATCACATTGTATAATGATATCATATAGACTGAGAATAGCTCATATCACACTGTATAATAATATCATATAGACTGAGAATAGCTCATATCACACTGTATAATAATATCATATAGACTGAGAATAGCTCATATCACACTGTATAATATCATATAGACTGAGAATAGCTCATATCACTCTGTATAATAAATATCATATAGACTGAGAATAGCTCATATCACACTGTATAATAATATCATATAGACTGAGAATAGCTCATATCACACTGTATAATAATATCATATAGACTAGGAATAGCTCATATCACACTGTATAATGAATCATGATATCATATATACTGAGAATAGCTCATATCACACTGTATACTAATATCATATAGACTGAGAATAGCTCATATCACACTGTATAATGAATCATGATATCATATATACTGAGAATAGCTCATATCACACTGTATACTAATATCATATAGACTGATCACATTGTATAATGATATCATATAGACTGAGAATAGCCCATATCACACTGTATAATAATATCATATAGACTGAGAATAGCTCATATCACACTGTATAATAATAATATCATATAGACTGAGAATAGCTCATATCACTCTGTATAATAATATTATATAGACTGAGAATAGCCAATATCACACTGTATAATAATATCATATAGACTGAGAATAGCTCATATCTAACTGTATAATAAATATAATATCATATAGACTGAGAATAGCTCATATCACACTGTATAATAATATCATATAGACTGAGAATAGCTCATATCACACTGTATAATAATATCATATAGACTGAGAATAGCTCATATCACTCTGTATAATAATATTATATAGACTGAGAATAGCCCATATCACACTGTATAATAATAATATCATATAGACTGAGAATAGCTCATATCACACTGTATAATAATATCATATAGACTGAGAATAGCTCATATCACTCTGTATAATAATATTATATAGACTGAGAATAGCCCATATCACACTGTATAATAATAATATCATATAGACTGAGAATAGCTCATATCACACTGTATAATATAATATCATATAGACTGAGAATAGCTCATATCACACTGTATAATGATATCATATAGACTGAGAATAACTCATATCACACTGTATAATAATATCATGTAGACTGAGAATAGCTCATATCACACTGTATAATGATATCATATAGACTGAGAATAGCTCATATCACACTGTATAATGATATCATATAGACTGAGAATAGCTCATATCACACTGTATAATAATATCATATAGACTGAGAATAGCTCATATCACACTGTATAATGATATCATATAGACTGAGAATAGCTCATATCACACTGTATAATAATATCATATAGACTGAGGGGTGTAGTATGTTATGCCGGCGGTCGGACTCCCGGCGGCCAGCATACCGGCGCCGGAATCCCGACCGCCGGCATACTGACAGCTGGGCGAGCGCAAATGAGCCCCTTGCGGGCTCGCTGCGCTCACCACGCTGCGGACACGTTGGTGCGCTACGCGCGCCATGCTATATATTCTCCCTCCTGGGGGGGTCGTGGACCCCCAAGAGGGAGAAAAACTGTCGGTATGCCAGCGGTCGGGATTCCGGCGCCGGTATGCTGGTCGTCGGGAGCCCGGCCGCCGGCAAACTGAAGACCACCCAGACTGAAAATAGCTCATATCACACTGTATAATAATAGGATTTTAATTACCTACCGGTAAATCTTTTTCTCGTAGTCCGTAGAGGATGCTGGGGTCCACATTAGTACCACGGGGTATATACACTAGTAGCCACTGGCACTTTAAGAGGTTGAGAGTGTGGGCTGGCTCCTCCCACTATGCCCCTCCTACCAGACTCAGTCTAGAAACTGTGCCCGAGGAGACGGACAACTTCGAGAAAAGGATTTTACACAGATATTGGCGAGATTCACACCAGCTCACACACAAGGCAAACCAAGCTAACCAGCTTGAAACATCAGCAACGGCTGAACAATATTACTTAACCAAGTAACAAAACAGTACTTAACCAAGAACTAAGCAGTACTGAACTAAGTCACCACTGGAGGACCACGAAGCGCTGGGCGAGCGCCCAGCATCCTCTACGGACTACGAGAAAAGGATTTACCGGTAGGTAATTAAAATCCTATTTTCTCTTACGTCCTAGAGGATGCTGGGGTCCACATTAGTACCATGGGGATGTACTAAAGCTCCCAGAACGGGAGGGAGAGCGCGGAGGCTCCTGCAGAACTGATTGACGAAACTTCAGGTACTCAGCGGACAAAGTATCGAACTTGCAGAACTTTGCAAACGTGTTCGACCCAGACTAAGTAGCCACTCGGTAAAGCTGTAAAGCCAAGACATCTCGGGCAGCCGCCCAGGAAGAACCCACCCCACCAGTAGAGTGGGCCTTAACAGACGTAAGACATGGCAATCCTGCCGTAGAATACGCATGCTGGATAGTGAACCTTATCCAGCGAGAGATCGTCTGCTTAGAAGCAGGACACCCAAGTTTCTTGGGATCATACAGGACAAACAGAGAGTCCGATTTTCTGTGACGAGCAGTCCTCTTCACATACATTTTCAGACCCCTTACAACATCCAAGGACTTTGATGAAATTGAGGAGTCAGTAGCAACTGGCACCACAATAGGTTGGTTGATATGAAAAGCCGACACAACCTTCGGAAGGAACTGCTGACATGTCCGGAGCTCAGCTCTATCTTCACAGAAGATCAAGTAGGGGCTCTTACAAGACAAAGCCCCCAACTTCGACACACGTCTAGCAGAAGCTAAGGCCAACAAAGTGACAGCCTTCCACGTGAGAAACTTGACCTCAACCTTCTGTAGAGGCTCGAACCAATCCGATTGGAGGAGCTGCAACCCCACGTTAAGATCCCAGGGCGCCGTAGGCGGCACAAAGGGAGGCTGGATGTGCAGAAACCCTTTAAATAAAATCTGAACCTCAGGGAGAGAAGCCAATTGTTTCTGGAAGAAAATGGATAGGGACGAAATCTGGACCTTTACGGATCCCAACCTCAGGCCCATATCCACACCTGCTTGCGGGAAGAGGAGAAACCATCCCAGTTGAAACTGCACCGTAGGAAGCTTCTTGGACTCACACCAAGATACATATTTTTTCAAAATACGGTGGTAATGTTTAGACGTTACTCCTTTCCTAGCCTGTATCAGGGTAGGAATAACCTTGTTCGGAATGCCCTTCCGAGCTAATATATGGCGTTCAACCTCCATGCCGTCAAACATAGCCGTGGTAAGTCTTGATAAGCGAACGGCCCCTGCTGCAGCAGGTCCTCCCGAAGAGGAAGAGGCCTCAGCTCTTCTAGCAGTAGATCCAGAAGATCCGCATACCAAGCCCTTCTTGGCCAGTCCGGAGCAATGAGCATTGCATGAACTCTTGTACTAGTTTTAGAACTCTTGGAATGAGTGGAAGTGGAGGAAACACATACACCGACTGGAGCACCCACGGAGTCACTAGGGCGTCCACCGCCACGGCTTGTGGGTCCCTCGACCTAGAACAATACCACTGAAGCTTCTTGTTGAGACGAGATGCCATCATGTCTATTTGAGGTACACCCCAAAGATCTGTTACCTCCGTGAACACTACCGGATGGAGTCCCCACTCTCCTGGATGGAGATCGTGTCTGCTGAGTAAGTCCGCTTCCCAGTTGTCTACTCCCGGAATGAAGATTGCTGACAGCGCCAACGCGTGTTTTTCTGCCCAGAGGATGATTTTTGTTACCTCTGACATTGCAGCTCTGCTCTTCGTTCCGCCCTGTCGGTTTATGTAAGCCACCGTCGTTACATTGTCCGACTGCACCTGAATGGCTCGATCTCGCAGAAGATGGACCACTTGGAGAAGACTGTTGTAGACGGCTCTTAGTTCCAGAATGTTTATTGGAAGGCTGGATTCCAGGCTTGACCACCGTCCTTGGAAGGTTACCCCCTGAGTGACTGCACCCCAGCCCCGGAGACTCGCATCCGTGGTTAGAAGGATCCAGTCCTGAATCCCGAACCTGCGACTCTCCAGAAGGTGAGGTAGTTTTAGCCACCAGAGGAGTGAAATCCTGGCTTTCAGCGACAGACGTATTCTCTGGCGCATGTGTAGATGAGATCCCGACCACTTGTCCAAGAGATCCAGTTGGAAGGGCCGAACATGAAACCTTCCATATTGTAGAGCCTCGTAAGAGGCCACCATCTTCCCCAGAAGGCGAATGCACTGATGAACTGAAACCCGGTCTGGCTTCAGGACATCCCGGACCATTGTTTGTATCACCAATGCTTTCTCCTCCGGGAGAAACACCCTCTGCACTTCCGTGTCGAGGATCATTCCCAGAAAAGACAACCTCTTGGTCTGCTCCAAATGTGATTTTGGAAGGTTCAGGATCCATCCGTGTTCCTTGTGATGAGTCGTGAGAACAATGGACTGCAACAACTTTTCCCTGGACGATGCCTTTATCAGCAGATCGTCCAGATATGGGATTATGTTTACCCCCTGTCTGCCATGGAGAACCCTCATCTCTGCCATCACCTTGGTGAGCACCCTCGGTGCTGTGGAGAGGCCGAATGGCAGTGCCTGAAATTGATAGTGACTGTCCAACAGTGCAAATCTGAGATAAGCCTGGTGCGGCAGCCAAATCGGAGGTACGCATCCTTGATATCCAGGGATACCAGAAATTCTCCCTCCTCCAGACCTGAAATCACTGCTCTGAGAGACTCCATTTTGAATTTGAACACCCTCAGGTAAGGGTTCAACGATTTCAAGTTCAAAATTGGTCTGACCGAACCATCCGGTTTCGGTACCACGAAAAGGATTTAATAATAACCCTTGTTTTGCATATGAGGTGGAACTGGGACAATGACCTGTGACTTTTCCAATTTTAGGATAGCTTCCTGTAGGATAGCCCTGTCAGTCAGCAAAGCTGGCAAGCCTGATTTGAAGAATCGGTGAGGGTGGAGTTCTTGAAACTCCAGTCTGTACCCCTGGGACACAATATCCTGTACCCAGGGATCCAGGCCAGATGACACCCAGACATGTCTGAAACGTCTGAGTCTCGTACCCACCAGCCCGTCCTCCAGGCTTTGAGGTCCACCGTCATGCTGAGGATTTTGAGGAACCAGAAGCAGGTCTCTGGTCCTGGGAGCCTGAGGGGGCAGGCTTTTTGGATTTTGCCCGACCACCTCTAAAGAAAATGGTAGGAGGCTTGGACATTTTTACCTTAGCGGTCCGAAAGGAATGCGGCACAGCTGAAGAAAATGGTTTCCTCGTAGAAAGTGTAGCAGAGGGAAGGAAAGGTGACTTACCCGCAGTTGCCATGGAAATCCACGCATCCAACGCTTCCCCAAATAGAGCCTGACCTGTGTAGGGTAGGTTCTCCACACTTCTCCTGGATTCCACATCTGCAGACCAGTGGCGTAGCCAGAGTCTCCTGCGGGCTGAGACCGACATGGAAGATATCCGTGCAGTCAGAGTACCCAGGTCCTTCATGGATTCCACCATGAACCCCGCAGAATCCTGTATGTTACGTAAAAACAATTCAATGTCACTTCTATCCATTGTATCCAAATCCTCTAGTCGTGTGCCTGACCACTTTACTATGGCTTTTGAAATCCATGCACAGGCAATAGTGGGCCTTAACGCCACTCCTGAAGCAGTGTAAATGGATTTGAGCGTAGTGTCAATTTTACGATCAGCCGGTTCTTTTAACGCGGTAGATCCAGGGACAGGTAAAACCACCTTTTTAGACAGTCTGGAGACAGATGCGTCCACAATGGGTGGGTTTTCCCATGTTTTCCTATCTTCCTCAGGGAAGGGAAAAGCAACCAGAACCCTTTTTGGGATCTGGAATTTTTTCTCCGGGTATTCCCAGGATTTTTCAAATATAGCGTTTAATTCTTTAGACGCAGGGAAGGTTAGCGAGGCTTTCTTATTGTCAGTGAAGTAAGCCTCCTCAACCTGCTCAGGTGGGGTGTCATTAATGTTTAACACATCTCTAATGGCCGCAATCATGAGCTGCACCCCCTTAGCAAGGGATGCCGCCCCCCTCAGCACATCCCCATCACCGTCTGCAGTATCAGAATTGGTGTCCGTGTCATCTTGCATAATTTGGGCAAGTGCAGGTTTCTGTGGGAATATGCTAGGGGATTTTGCAGGAATAGGGACAGAGCCTGACCAACTGCCATAGACTTCTTCAACACCTGAGTTTCAGTCTCAGTATTAGCTACCCTAGTAGAGAACTGAGAGATAATTCCTTTGATAGAGGTTAACCCCTCAGGTTCAACAATAGGGATCTGAGACAAAGCATTACAATCCTGTGTACATGGAATGGATCCCTCCTGAGAGGAAACATCTTCTGCAGCATATGACACAGGGGGGGACATGTACTAAGCACTGATAAAAGTGGAGAAGTGAGCCAGTGGAGTAGTTGCCCATGGCAACCAATCAGCTGCTCTGTTTACTTCCATAGTATGCAAATTATAAATGTTACGTCAATGCTGATTGTTTGCCATGGGCAACAGGGAAATGTCAGACACAGTTTCCCCCCAAGTATGCCACAGAGAGACACAGAGATTGGAGCCAACCCACACACAGCACTTTTTGAGGTAGAACTAATGAAACTACCAGCGCTGTCTGTGTACCTTAATAGACTACACAAACTTTACACAGCCTCCCCATCCCTTCAACAACCCCCTGGTACCGCACAGGATAGCTGGAGTTGCCTGGAGGGACAGCTCTCCCTGTCAGCGTCTGTGTACAGGAACTGGAGGCAGGAAAATGGCGCTGAACGCTGCTGGGTCCGCTCTGAGGAGAAGCTCCGCCCCCTGAACATGGTGCTGCTTTCCGCTCTCCGTTATATTATACTGGCCTGAGGATGTCTGCTGGCAGTGATCCGGGGACCCTGATAGGCTTGCTGACCAGTGTAGGGTATAGGCGGCCTTCAGCTCTTCTGCATTGTTCCGTCTCATATCTCTCATCTTTCCCTTGGCAGTGCCCCATAGAGAATCTATGAGGTTCAGGTCAGGCGAGTGTGGGAGAGCTTCACAAGGAGTGGACTGAGGCTGGAGTTAGTGCATCAAGAGCCACCACACACAGACAGATCCTGGACATGGGCTTCAAATGTCGTATTAATCTTGTCAAGCCGCTCCTGAACAACAAACAATGTCAGTAGCGTCTTACCTTGGCTAAAGAAAAAAAGAACTGGTCTGTTGCTCAGTGGTCCAAAGTCCTCTTTTCTGATGAGAGCAAATTTTGCATCTCATTTGGAAACCAAGGTTCCAGAGTATGGAGGAAGAATGGAGAGGCACACAATCCAAGATACTTGAAGTCCAGTGTAACGTTTCCACAGTCTGTATTGATTTGGGGAGCCATGTCATCTGCTGGTGTTGGTCCACTGTGCTTTATTAAGTCCAGAGTCAACGCAGTCATCTACCAGGACATTTTAGAGCACTTCATGCTTCCTTCAGAAGACAAGCTTTATGGAGATGCCGACTTCATTTTCCAGCAGGACTTGGCACCTGCCCACGCTGCCAAAAGTACCAAAACCTGGATCAATGACCGTGGGATTACTGTGCTGGATTGGCCAGCAAACTCGCCTGACCTGAAGCCCATAGAGAATCTATGGGGCATTGCCAAGAGAAAAATGAGAGACATGAGACGGAACAATGCAGAAGAGCTGAAGGCCGCTATTGAAGCATCCTGGTCTTCCATAACACCTCAGCAGTGCCACAGGCTGATAGAATCCATGTCACGCCGCATTGAGGCAGTAATTCATGCAAAAGGAGCCCAAACCAAGTACTGAGTACATAGGCATGATTATACTTTTCAGGGGGGCGAGATTTCTGTATTTGAAATCCTTTTTTATTGATTTTGGGGCTAATTCAGTAAGGATAGCAGATGCTGCTAATCAGCAGAATTTGCTATCCTTTTGCATGCATGCTGGGGGCCACCCAGCGCTGCAACAAGCAGAAATTGCGATCGCCTCGCAATTTCTGCTTGTCAGCAAAAAATAAGGTTGACTCCTGCCAGCGCAACTTAGCTGCGGCCGCAGGAATCCCGGCGCCATCTTACTTGTCGCGGCGGCTGCATGAGTCATCACGCAGCCGCCATGGCCGCGACCCCGACACGCCCTCGATCGCGCCACACTGCCCACCATTCGGGATGCCCCGCCCCCGCAACGCTCCTTTTCCTCCCTGAAAACGGAGTGTTGCCGCCCCCCTCCCGCCCCACCACTGCCTCTGCCTGATTTACAGGCAGTGGCAAACGCATTTTCTGCGCCCCCCCCCCCCCCCGCAGAAAGTGCGGAAGCATGCGCAGTACGGCCCACTGCGCATGCGCCCGTGGCACCACCACAAAAATTCCGATTGGATCGCGTTTGCGATCCAACCTGAATTAGCACGTTATGTAATATTCTAATTTTCTGAGATTTTGGATTTGGGGTTTTCTTAAGCTGTAAGCCACAATCATGAAAATGATAACAAATAAAGGCTTGAAATATTTCACTTGGCATGTAATGAGTCTATATAATATATTAGTTTCACCTTTTAAGTTAAATTACTGAAATAAATGAACTTCTGCACGATATTCTAGCTCATATCACATTGCATAATGATATCATATAGGTAATAGCCCATATAACACTGTATTATTATTATTATTATTATTATTACATTTTATTTACAAGGCGTCACAAGTGTTTCGCAGCGCCGTACAAAGGACAATACAGGGAGACAAAACTTAGCATTACAGTAAATAAATAACAGAAATAGAGTACAGGTAACAGAGCACCACACGTTCTCAAGACATAATACAGCTAAGATGTAAGTATTGATGGAGTGATCATCGTATTACTAGAGGCTGGTGGCCATAGATGGAGATGAGCCTTTACTAGCAGGATAAAGATGGTCATTGAGTAGGGGAAAGCTGCGAGTGAAATGTGTCGAGACGAGGGCTTAGATAACAAGAGGAAAGAGGGCCCTGCTCTGAAGAGCTAACAATCTAGTGGGGTGGGGCGACAGACAGATGACAAGAGGTGCAGGCAAGTGGGAGGTAGCCTGATGGCAGTATGCAAGCAAAGCTGAGATGTTCACGGCATGAGGCAGGGGGGTGGAGGCGCGGCTTCAGCACTGGGTTATGCATCGGGAGGGTATGCTTTGATGAATAGGTGGGTTTTTAGTGCCCGTTTGAAGCTTTGCAAGGTCGGGGAGAGTCTAATGGAGCGGGGGAGTGCGTTCCACTGAAGGGGTGCAGCACGGGCAAAATCCTGAACTCGTGCATGGGAAGCAGTGACCAGGGCGGTGGAGAGGCGACGGTCATTAGTCGACCGTAGGGGGCGGGAGGGAGTATGAAGGGAAAGGAGGTTGGAGATGTAGGGAGCAGTGGAATTAGAGATGGCCTTGTATGTGAGGGTGAGGAGTTTGAAGAGGATTCTGTAGGGGAATGGGAGCCAGTGTAGATTTTGTCGAAGGGGAGTGGCAGATGTGGTGCGGCGGGAGAGGAAGATAAGCCTTGCTGCGGAGTTCAGGACAGATTGGAGGGGAGCAAGATGGGAGCAAGCGAGGCCAGTGAGGAGAACATTGCAGTAGTCAAGTCGTGAGATGACCAGTGAGTGGATGATGAGTTTAGTTGCACTCTGGGAGAGATATGGCCTGATACGAGCAATGTTGCGTAGCTGGAACCGACAGGATTGTGCCAGAGCTTGGATGTGGGGTGCAAAGGAGAGGGAGGAGTCAAGAGTGACGCCCAAGCAGCGGAGTTGGGGAACGGGGGAGATGGTGGTGTTGTCAACAATGATGGAGATATTGGTCGGGGGTGTTGCTCTGGATGGGGGGAAGATGATGAGTTCAGTTTTGTCCATGTTGAGCTTTAGAGAGCATTCAGACATCCAGGAGGAGATTGCGGAGAGGCAGCTGGAAACCTGAGAGAGGACAGAGGAGGACAGATCAGGAGATGAGAGGTAGAGTTGTGTGTCATCAGCGTAGAGGTGGTATTGAAGGCCAAATGAGTTAATGAGCGCACCCAGGGAAGAGGTGTACAGGGAGAACAGAAGGGGTCCAAGGACAGAACCCTGAGGGACACCAACAGGAAGGATGGAAGGGTGGGAGGTGGTGCTGGAGGCAGACACAGAGAAGGAGCGGTTAGTTAGGTAAGAAGAAAACCAGTCAAGGACAGTGCTAGAGAGGCCAGCGTTTTGGAGTGTGCGGAGGAGGAGAGAATGATCTACGGTGTCAAAGGCAGCAGAGAGGTCCAGAAGGATGAGCAGAGAGAAGTGGCCCCTGGATTTGGCCGAAAGCAGGTCATTGGTGACTTTCACCAGGGCAGTCTCAGTTGAGTGGAGTGGGCGAAAGCCAGATTGTAGTGGAACGAGGATGGAGTTGTCAGAGAGGTAGCTTGTGAGACGGCTGTAGACTAGTCGCTCAAGTAATTTGGAGGCGAAAGGGAGAAGAGAGATGGGGCGGTAGTAAGTGGGTGATGAGGGGTCGAGGTTGGGTTTTTTGAGAATAGGTGAGACCAGAGCATGTTTGAATGGCGAGGGGAAGATGCCGGTAGAGAGGGACAGGTTAAAGAGGTGAGCAAGGTTGGAGCAGGCAGTGGGGGAGAGGGAGCGGAGAAGACGGGAGGGAAGGGGGTCCAGGGGGCAGGTGGAGGGGGGGGGGATAAGATGAGGGAGTGGACTTCCTTTTCTGAAGTGGGACGGAAGGAGGACAGGGCGGGATAGATGGAGGGGAGGGATAACGGGGGCAGGGGGGTAGCAGAGGGATGACAGCGGGAGATGTCGTGTTGGATGTCCTCAATTTTGGAGATGAAGAAGGAGGCAAAGTCAATGGCAGTGAGGGAGGATGGGAGGGGAGGAGGAGGGGGGCAAAGGAGAGTGTTGAAAGTTTCAAAGAGACGGCGTGGACAGGAGGACTGAGAAGAGATGAGTGCTTGTATAATAATATCACATAGATTGAGAATACCCCATATCACACTGTATAATGATATCATATAGGTAGTAGCCCACATCACACTGTATAATGATATCATATAGGTAATAGCCCATATCACACTGTATAATGATATCATATAGGTAATAGCCCACATCACACTGTATAATGATATCATATAGGTAATAGCCCATATCACACTGTATAATTATATCATATAGGTAATATCCCATATAACACTGTATAATAATATCATATAGGTAGTAGCCCATATCACACCGTATAATTATATCATATACTGTAGGTAATAGCCCATATCATACTGTATGATAATATCATATAGGTAATAGCCCATATCACACTGTATATTGATATCATATAGTTAATATCCCATATAACACTGTATAATAATATCATATAGGTAGTAGCCCACATCACACTGTATAATGATATCATATAGGTAATAGCCCATATCACACTGTATAATGATATCATATAGGTAATAGCCCACATCACACTGTATAATGATATCATATAGGTAATAGCCCATATCACACTGTATAATTATATCATATAGGTAATATCCCATATAACACTGTATAATAATATCATATAGGTAGTAGCCCATATCACACCGTATAATTATATCATATACTGTAGGTAATAGCCCATATCATACTGTATGATAATATCATATAGGTAATAGCCCATATCACACTGTATAATGATATCATATAGTTAATATCCCATATAACACTGTATAATAATATCATATAGGTAGTAGCCCATATCACACTGTATAATAATATCATATAGGTAATAGCCCATATCACACTGTATAATGATATCATATAGTTAATATCCCATATAACACTGTATAATAATATCATATAGGTAATAGCCCATATCACACCGTATAATGATATCATATAGGTAATAGCCCATATCACACTGTATAATGATATCATATAGGTAATATCCCATATAACACTGTATAATAATATCATATAGGTAGTAGCCCATATCACACCGTATAATTATATCATATACTGTAGGTAATAGCCCATATCATACTGTATGATAATATCATATAGGTAATAGCCCATATCACACTGTATATTGATATCATATAGTTAATATCCCATATAACACTGTATAATAATATCATATAGGTAGTAGCCCACATCACACTGTATAATGATATCATATAGGTAATAGCCCATATCACACTGTATAATTATATCATATAGGTAATATCCCATATAACACTGTATAATAATATCATATAGGTAGTAGCCCATATCACACCGTATAATTATATCATATACTGTAGGTAATAGCCCATATCATACTGTATGATAATATCATATAGGTAATAGCCCATATCACACTGTATATTGATATCATATAGTTAATATCCCATATAACACTGTATAATAATATCATATAGGTAGTAGCCCACATCACACTGTATAATGATATCATATAGGTAATAGCCCATATCACACTGTATAATGATATCATATAGGTAATAGCCCACATCACACTGTATAATGATATCATATAGGTAATAGCCCATATCACACTGTATAATTATATCATATAGGTAATATCCCATATAACACTGTATAATAATATCATATAGGTAGTAGCCCATATCACACCGTATAATTATATCATATACTGTAGGTAATAGCCCATATCATACTGTATGATAATATCATATAGGTAATAGCCCATATCACACTGTATAATGATATCATATAGTTAATATCCCATATAACACTGTATAATAATATCATATAGGTAGTAGCCCATATCACACTGTATAATAATATCATATAGGTAATAGCCCATATCACACTGTATAATGATATCATATAGTTAATATCCCATATAACACTGTATAATAATATCATATAGGTAGTAGCCCATATCACACTGTATAATAATATCATATAGGTAATAGCCCATATCACACTGTATAATTATATCATATAGGTAATAACCCATATCACACTGTATAATAATATCATATAGACTGAGACAGTGGCGGAACTACCGCCAGTGCAACCAATGCGTTGCACTGGGGCCCGCCACTGTTTAGGGGCCCAAAGCAGCGCGGCATGTAATGAGTCAAACTGACTCATTACATGCCGTTGTGTGCTGCGGGCAACCGCCGCCCGCAGCACACAGCCACCGCCGAGGACAGGAGAGGAGCAGCGGCTACGGGGGTGAAGGAGGAGGAGGGAGGTGGAGGAGGGAGCCGCAGCGGTGCAGCAGCGGTGCAGCAGCGCAGCAGCGCACTGTAATTGGTAGAGGCGCTGTTGCTGCTGCTGTCCCTTTCCTTACCCATAGGCTGTCCTCCGCCGCTGTGAATGCTGGGAAGCGCATCCCAGCATTCACAGCGGCGGAGGACAGCCAATGGGGAAGGAAAGGGACAGCAGCAGCAGCGCCTCCACCAATAACACAGCGCTGCTGCTCCCTCCTCCACCTCGCTCCTCCACCTTCTCTCCTGCCCGGGATCATCATCTGCTGCACGAGGAGCCTGACTGCCAGCGGAGACTGTAAGTATAATTCTCTTTCTTTCTTTCTTTCTTTCTTTTCTTTCTTTCTTTCTTTCTTTCTTTCTTTCTTTCTTTCTATTCTGTCTGCCTCAATGTGTAAAAAGGGGGTCACTGTCTGCCTCAATGTGTAAAAAGGGGGTCACTGTCTGCCTCAATGTGTAAAAAGGGGGTCACTGTCTGCCGTTATGTGTAAAAAGGGGTCACTGTCTGCCGTTATGTGTAAAAAGGGGGTCACTGTCTGCCGTTATGTGTAAAAAGGGGTCACTGTCTGCCGTTATGTGTAAAAAGGGGGTCGCTGTCTGCCGTTATGTGTAAAAAGAGGGTCGTTGTCTGCCGTTATGTGTAAAAGGGGATGCTGTCTGCCGATATGTGTAAAAAGGGGACGCTGTCTGCCGTTATGTGTAAAAAGGGGACGCTGTCTGCCGTAATGTGTAAAAAATGGGACGCTGTCTCCCGTAATGTGTAAAAAGGGGTCGCTGTCTGCCGTAATGTGTAAAAAATGGGACGCTGTCTCCCGTAATGTGTAAAAAGGGGATGCTGTCTGCTGTTATGTGTAAAAAGGGGACGCTGTCTGCCGTAATGTGTAAAAAAATGGGACGCTGTCTGCCGTAATGTGTAAAAAGGGGACGCTGTGGTACTATTTTGTGGCCACACCCCTTCCCCACAAAGCCATGCCCCTATATTTTTGGGCGCGCCTACGGCGCGCACTGCCCCTGTTTTACACAGAGGTGGGGGGGCTCCGATGCCGTTTCTTGCACACAGTGACGGCACTGTTGCTAGGTATCCATTTCACTGGCCCTGAGCAGGTCTCCCCTCACCAGATCCTCTCCAGGGGCGAGGGGGTGTACTTGGATGGGATGGGGGGGCCCAAAGCATTTTGTCGCACCTGGGCCCACCGCTCGCTAGTTCCGCCACTGGACTGAGAATAGCCCATAACACACTGTATAATGATATGATATAGGTAGTAGCCCATATCACACTGTATAATAATAGCCTATAGACTGAGAATTATTATTATTATTATTATTATTATTATTACATGTTATTTATAAGGCGCCACAAGTGTTTCGCAGCGCCGTACAAAGGACAGTACAGGGAAACAAAACTTAGCATTACAGTAAATAAATAACAGAAATAGAGAACAGGTAACAAGGAGCACCACAATTCTCATATATAATAGAGCTTAGATGTAAGTAGTGAGGGAGTAATCATCGTACTGTTAGGGGCTGGCGGCCATAGATAGAGATGAGCCTTTACCAGCAGGAGAGAAAGCGGGTAAAGATGGTCACTGAGTAGGAGAGAGCTGTGAGTGAAATGTGAGGAGAAGATGGCTTAGACAACAAGAGGAAAGAGGGTCCTGCTCTGAAGAGCTAACAATCTAAACGTCTGAAGCTTTGCAAGGTCGGGGAGAGTGTAATGGAGCGGGGGAGCGGGTTCCACTGAAGGAGTGCTGCACGGGCAAAATCTTGAACTCGAGCATGGGAAGCAGTGACCAGGGTAGAGGAGAGGCGACGGTCGAGAATAGCTCATATCACTCTGTATAATGATGTCATACTAGGTGCTTCATCGCGCCCTACGGGCGCTCTTCACACCGTCGCTAGGGGCTACGCCCCCTTAACCCTTACATGCCTATCTGGGATTCAATATTTGTATTATATGGAGTATTACCTGCATTCCTTTGTTAGTGGTTAAATATTGCACAATGAAAGGGCGTGCAATGGTGAAGGAGGCGCAGCCCCTTGCGACGGCGTGAACAGCCCCTGCAGGGCATGATGTACAGAATGTAGCGGGTGCGGGGGGGACTGCGAATGGGGGAGGGTGTCTGTAGATGCTGCGGGTGGAGGGGTGGGCCAGGACAGGGGCGACAGGGCCAGGACAGATATGACAGGGACAGGATAGGGGTGACAGGGCCAGGGTAGGGGCGGCAGGACCAGGACAGAGGTGACAGGGCCAGGATAGGGTTGACAGGGCAAGCACAGGGGTGACAGGGCCAGGATAGGGGTAACAGGGCCAGGATAGGGGTGACAGGGCCAGGATAAGGGTGACAGGGCAAGGCCAGGGGTGACAGGGCAAGGCCAGGAGTGACAGGGCCAGGATAGGGGTAACAGGGCCAGGATAAGGGTGACAGGGCCAGGATAAGGGTGACAGGGCAAGGCCAGGGGTGACAGGGACATGACAGAACACAGGGCACGGGAGAGATTGGTATTAGGGACAGAACAGTGGTGGCAGACAGATGTGTCTTACCGGAGTCACTGCTGCTGGCTGCTGCTGTTCCACTCCAGCCTGTTGGGATCTGCTGCTGGTGGAGACTTGGCATGGCTGACTCTCTCAGGCTGGAGTCCTGCTTCCTCTGCCCATCCGCATCCCCCCCCCCCCCCCCCCACTCCTCAGTCACATACCGCGGACCTTGCGCGGCTGCCGGGCACTGTGGTAAGGGGAGACTGGGAGTGACTGGTTAGCCCCCAGGAGACGCTGCGGCTGGAGGGAGGAGGGGGTCGGAGCCTGCAAGCAGCGCGGACTTCTGCAGCGCTACCCGCCGGCTAAAGTGTGTGAAGAAGCTGGGTGCACCTCACTGCGGGTGGCAGCGCAGCAGCTAGCTGTGGGGTTGCCGGGGCTGGAAATAACAGAGGCGGTATGGAACCTGCACAGCGTCAGGTGCCCCACAAAACTGCAGCTAAGAAGCGTGGAGTGTGCCAGAAAGTGACGCTCCTCCGCGCCAGAGAGCCCCTACTGAGTATGCTGATGTGGGGGATCAAGTACACAGTGAGCCGGTGCCCGTCTGTCTGTACGGCATACCCCCTCACACACCCCCATACCTCACAACTGTCCCGATTTTCGCAGGACAGTCCCATTTTTGAGGGTCTGTCCTGCTGTCCCACCAGCGGGCCGCAGTGCCCTGCGGTGTTGAGGGGGGGGGGGGGCAGTTGGGAAGCTCCTGTACTCGCTGTTCTGCTTAGCAGAGCAGCTGTGAATAGACTATTTAGTGGAGACAGAGGGAGAGGGGGCATCAGGGGATAGGGATTAAGGGGGTGGGGGTCCGGCAGCAGAGCCGGATTAAGGGGGGGGCCCAGGGGGTACGTACTGCGGGCCCCACAGTTTTAGGGGGCCCCCCGGCTGGAGTAGCTCTGTCCCAGCTCTGAAGCTCCCCCGTCCTGCCAGCAACAGCAGCAGCATTGTGCTACAGTCAGCACACGCTGCTGCGTATTGGCAGGTCTGTGGTGTTACAGGGAGGCAGCAGTCTCCCTGCTTTCTTCTGCCTGTGCGGGTGTGTAGGGGGAGCGACCACCTCCTCTGGATTTAGCCCTAGCTGAGGGGCCAAAATCCCATTTGAAAAAAAAAACCTATTCCCGGAATTTGCATAAGGGGGCGTGGCCACGTAGGCGCGATTAGACCACGCCCCCAAACCCACAGCAGGCACAGCAATGAGATAGGGCTCCCCTGTCTCAAGTGCCCTGGGCCCCCCGGACTCATAATCCACCCCTGGGGGCATGCCAGCAGCTCACAGAGCGCTGGGCATGCCCCCTCACTGACGAAAACGGGGGCGTGGCTCACGATCGTGGGTGCTCCCACGAAGCCACGCCCCTTTTCGTTGGCCATACCCCCTTTTCACCGTGCGTGTGTCCCTCCTTCTGCCTGAAGAAAGCTAGGAGGTATGCACCCCTGTCTGCCTGAAGAAAGCTGGGAGGTATGCACCCCTGCCTGTGACATGCCCATACCATCTGCTCCTGCTCCTAGTCTCCTATAGATTTGCCCAGATCTGTGACTCATTTGACTAACTCCGCCCAGTGTTGTGACTCCGCCCAGCATTAGCAAATGAAGCACAAAGTCACAGATCTGGGCTATTATATAGGAGATAGGTAATAGCCCATATCACACTGTGTAATGATATCATATAGACTGAGAATAGCTCATATCACACTGTATAATAATATCATATAGGTAATAGCCCATATCACATTGTATAATGATATCATATAGACTGAGAATAGCTCATATCACACTATATAATAATATCATATAGGTAATAGCTAGTGATGTGCACCGGACATTTTTCGGGTTTTGTGTTTTGGTTTTGGATTCGGTTCCGCGGCCGTGTTTTGGATTCGGACGCGTTTTGCCAAAACCTCCCTGAAAATTTTTTGTCGGATTCGGGTGTGTTTTGGATTCGGGTGTTTTTTTCAAAAAACCCTAAAAAACAGATTAAATCATAGAATTTGGGGGTCATTTTGATCCCATAGTATTATTAACCTCAATAACCATAATTTCCACTCATTTCCAGTCTATTCTGAACACCTCACACCTCACAATATTATTTTTAGTCCTAAAATTTGCACCAAGGTCGCTGGATGGCTAAGCTAAGCGACCCAAATGGCCGACACAAACACCTGGCCCATCTAGGAGTGTCACTGCAGTGTCAGACAGGATGGCAGATTTAAAAAATAGTTCCCAAACAGCACATGATGCAAAGAAAAAAAGAGGTGCACCAAGGTCGCTGTGTGACTAAGCTAAGCGACCCAAGTGGCCGACACAAACACCTGGCCCATCTAGGAGTGTCACTGCAGTGTCAGACAGGATGGCAGATTTAAAAAATAGTCCCCAAACAGCACATGATGCAAAGAAAAAAAGAGGTGCACCAAGGTCGCTGTGTGACTAAGCTAAGCGACCCAAGTGGCCGACACAAACACCTGGCACATCTAGGAGTGTCACTGCAATGTCAGACAGGATGGCAGATTTAAAAAAATAGTCCCCAAACAGCACATGATGCAAAGATAAAAAGAGGTGCACCAAGGTCGCTGTGTGACTAAGCTAAGCGACCCAAGTGGCCGACACAAACACCTGGCCCATCTAGCAGTGTCACTGCAGTGTCAGACAGGATGGCAAATTTAAAAAATAGTCCCCAAACAGCACATGATGCAAAGAAAAAAAGAGGTGCACCAAGGTCGCTGTGTGACTAAGCTAAGAGACCCAAGTGGCCGACACAAACACCTGGCCCATCTAGGAGTGTCACTGCAGTGTCAGACAGGATGGCAGATTTAAAAAAATAGTCCCCAAACAGCACATGATGCAAAGATAAAAAGAGGTGCACCAAGGTCGCTGTGTGACTAAGCTAAGCGACCCAAGTGGCCGACACAAACACCTGGCCCATCTAGGAGTGTCACTGCAGTGTCAGACAGGATGGCAGATTTAAAAAATAGTCCCCAAACAGCACATGATGCAAAGAAAAATAGAGGTGCACCAAGGTCGCTGTGTGACTAAGCTAAGCGACCCAAGTGGCCGACACAAACACCTGGCCCATCTAGGAGTGTCACTGCAGTGTCAGACAGGATGGCAGATTTAAAAAATAGTTCCCAAACAGCACATGATGCAAAGAAAAAAAGAGGTGCACCAAGGTCGCTGTGTGACTAAGCTAAGCGACCCAAGTGGCCGACACAAACACCTGGCCCATCTAGGAGTGTCACTGCAGTGTCAGACATGATGGCAGATTTAAAAAAATAGTCCCCAAACAGCATAGTATAGTACTGCGCACAACTAAAATGCACCACAGGTATGGATGGATAATATACTTGACGACACAGAGGTAGAGCAGTGGCCTACTGTACCGTACTGCTATATATTATATACTGTTGGTCAGCAAAATTATGCACTGTCCTACTACTATATATATACTGCGCACAACTTAAATGCACCACAGGTATGGATGGATAGTATACTTGACGCCACAGAGGTAGGTAGAGCAGTGGCCTACTGTACCGTACTGCTATATATTATATACTGGTGGTCAGCAAAATTATGCACTGTCCTACTACTATATATATACTGCGCACAACTTAAATGCACCACAGGTATGGATGGATAGTATACTTGACGACACAGAGGTAGGTAGAGCAGTAGCCTACTGTACCGTACTGCTATATATTATATACTGGTGGTCAGCAAAATTATGCACTGTACTCCTACTATATATACTGCGCACAACTTAAATGCACCACAGGTATGGATGGATAGTATACTTGACGACACAGAGGTAGGTAGAGCAGTGGCCTACTGTACCGTAATGCTATATATTATATACTGGTGGTCAGCAAAATTATGCACTGTTCTCCTACTATATATACTGCGCACAACTTAAATGCACCACAGGTATGGATGGATAGTATACTTGACGACACAGAGGTAGGTAGAGCAGTGGCCTACTGTACCGTACTGCTATATATTATATACTGGTGGTCAGCAAAATTATGCACTGTACTCCTACTATATAAACTACAATGCAGCACAGATATGGAGCATTTTTCAGGCAGAGAACGTATAATACTGGTGGTCACTGGTCACTGGTCAGCAAAACTCTGCACTGTACTCCTCCTATATAATACTGCTGGTCCACAGTCCCCACAATAAAGCAGTGTGAGCACAGATATTTGCAGCACACTGAACATAGAAACTGAGAGGACGCCAGCCACGTCCTCTCACGATCATCTCCAATGCACGAGTGAAAAATGGCGGCGACGCGCATCTCTTTATATAGAATACGAATCTCGCGAGAATCCGACCGCGGGATGATGACGTTCGGGCGCGCTCGGGTTAACCGAGCAAGGCGGGAGGATCCGAGTCTGCTCGGAACCGTGCAATAAAGGGTGAAGTTCGGGCGGGTTCGGATTCCGAGGAACCGAATCCGCTCATCACTAGTAATAGCCCATATCATACTGTATAATGATGATATCATATAGACTGAGAATAGCTCATATCACACTGTATAATGATATCATATAGACTGAGAATAGCTCATATCACACCGTATAATAATATCATATAGGTAATAGCCCATATCACACTGTATAATGATATCATATAGACTGAGAATAGCTCATATCACACTGTATAATAATATCATATAGGTTATAGCCCATATCACTCTGTGTAATATCATATAGGAAGTAGCCCATATAACACTGTATAATTAATATCATATACGTAGTAGCCCATATCACACTGTATAATAATATCATATAGGTAATAGCCCATATCACACTGTATAATTATATCATATAGGTAATAGCCCTTATCACACTGTATAATGATATCATATAGACTGAGAATAGCTCATATCACACTGTATAATAATATCATATAGGTAATAGCCCATATCACTCTGTATAATATCATATAGGAAGTAGCCCATATAACACTGTATAATTAATTAATATCATATACGTACGTAGTAGCCCATATCACACTGTATAATAATATCATATAGGTAATAGCCCATATTACACTGTATAATGATATCATATAGGTAATAGCCCATATCACACTGTATATCATATAGGTAATAGCCCATATCACACTGTATAATTATATCATATAGGTAATAGCCCATATCACACTGTATAATGATATCATATAGGTAATAGCCCATATCACACTGTATAATGATATCATATAGGTAATAGCCCATATCACACTGTATAATGATATCATATAGGTAATAGCCCATATCACACTGCATACCTCCCAACTTTTCATAACAGCAACGTGCGCGCCCCTAAAAGGGGGCGTGGCTTACCACGGAAGAGGCGTGGTCTCGAACGAGTGGATGTGGCTGAGCGCCACGGCCCCGTTTTTGGCATTTTGGGGGCATGCCCAGCGCTCCCTGAGCAGCTGGACAGCCCTCTGCTCCCCTACCAGCATTGAATAGATGCGGCATCTATTCAGTGACAACCGGCTGCTTTGCAGAGCATAGCAGCGCGTGATCAAAGCCTCCCCCAACTGCCCCCCCGCCCGACGGACATTGCGACCCGTGGGAGGGACAGCGGGACAGTTGGGAGGTATGACACTGTATAATATCATATAGGTTATAGCCCATATAACACTGTATAATATCATATACGTAGTAGCTAATATAACACTGTATAATTATATCATATAGGTAATAGCCCATGTCACACTATACAATGATATCATATAAGTAACAGATCAGATCACTCTGTATAATGATATCATAAATAAGAAAAAGATTTAGTCTAGGCGCTGACTTAATTAGGGAGAGTTTCCCAGATGTAGAACCCACTTCTCTCTGGGTGTATTGCTGCTTCAAAAAAAAGGAGATCACTGAATCTCCCAAAAAAAGTACCACCAAACAAAAATAATTGAAGCGCTATACAACCAGAATATATTTTATAAATTTAATATCACAATTAGACAAAACACATAAACAAACAACACTAAACACACGGCCGGTGTATAAAAATACTTAAAATGACAATTGCTTCAGAGAATAGTTATTACTAGACAGCCTAACCATTGGAAATAATCAAATAATCCTCTCTATTATTATAAGGCACCAGAATATTTAGACCTCATTTGTTAATTGGTCAATGCACATTAGCAATTAATTAATCACAGCTCTTTAGTGATTCTCAGATGTATCTTACTGGTCATCCGTTAATTGAAACCACAGTCCAGATCGAACAACGTGCAAGCAGTCAATGTAAATGGATATTAAACTTTGTCCACAGCTGTTAATTAAATACTGCATGCATCGATGTATATTAGCCTTTTTAGTAAAGCCCAAAGCAAAAATTGCAATGAATTAATAATTGAGTAGAAGAACATCCATGGTAGAGTGTAAAGTCACAATTAGTATGGATCCAAATTAGTGCATTTAAATTTGTTAGTAATTAGCAGTTAGCAAGCACTCATATCTTGATAAATACCCCGTCAACACGGGTTAATAGTGGACACTGGAATCTTGGTTAGCTTACTATGCATTGATCATCACCAGTGACTGCAGACTCCACTGGGAGACGATCCCCCCTCCAGCGGCAGAAAGTGCTGTATACCGCAGTAGCTTATCCGGGGTCCAGCCGCACCAAGTCCGTTTAATTGATGTC
This sequence comes from Pseudophryne corroboree, assembly GCF_028390025.1. Taxonomy (NCBI): domain Eukaryota; kingdom Metazoa; phylum Chordata; class Amphibia; order Anura; family Myobatrachidae; genus Pseudophryne; species Pseudophryne corroboree. Next base: position 21,483,470 of record NC_086451.1, on the reverse strand, counting down.
CCACCAATGGTCAGAATGTCACAGCCGTGTATAAAGGACCACCTCTACGCGTTTCTCCGCCTTTAAACTCGGTGGCTTCCTCAGGAGTAATATTGTATAGCGCTTCAATTATTTTTGTTTGGTGATATCATAAATGTAGGTAAAAGCCCATATCACACTGTATAATGATATCATATAGGTAGGTAACATATCATATCATGTCACACTGTATAATGATATACAGGTAATAGTACAAACAAACTGCAAAATATAGAATGGCTGAAAGTATACTGTGTAATAGTATCATACAGAGAGCGGCTGAGAGTATACCTGTGTAATAGTATCATACACAGAGCGGCTGAGAGTATACTGTGTAATAGTATCATACCGTGTGGATGAGAGTATACTGTATAATAGTATCATACAGAGAGCTGCTGAGAGTATACTATGTAATAGTATCATACAGTGTGGATGAGAGTTAACTGTGTAATAGTATCATACAGAGAGAGGCTGAGAGTATACTGTGTAATAGTATCATACAGAGAGCGGCTGAGAGTATACTGTGTAATAGTATCATACAGAGAGCGGCTGAGAGTATACTGTGTAATAGTATCATACAGAGAGCGGATGAGAGTATACTGTGTAATAGTATCATACAGAGAGCGGCTGAGAGTATACTATATAATAGTATCATACAGAGTGCGGATGAGAGTATACTGTGTAATAGTATTATACAGAGAGCGGCTGAGAGTATACTGTGTAATAGTATCATACAGAGAGCGGCTGAGAGTATACTGTGTAATAGTATCATACAGGGAGAGGCTGAGAGTATACAGTGTAATAGTATCATACAGAGAGAGTCTGAGAGTATACTATATAATAGTATCATACAGAGTGCGGATGAGAGTATACTGTGTAATAGTATCATACAGAGAGCGGCTGAGAGTATACTGCGTAATAGTATCATACAGAGAGCGGATGAGAGTATACTGTGTAATAGTATCATACAGAGAGCGGCTGAGAGTATACTGTGTAATAGTATCATACAGAGAGCGGATGAGAGTATACTGTGTAATAGTATCATACAGAGAGCGGCTGAGAGTATACTGTGTAATAGTATCATACAGTGTGGATGAGAGTATACTGTGTAATAGTATCATACAGAGAGCGGCTGAGAGTATACTGTGTAATAGTATCATACAGTGTGGATGAGAGTATACTGTGTAATAGTATCATACAGAGAGCGGATGAGAGTATACTGTGTAATAGTATCATACAGAGAGCGGCTGAGAGTATACTGTGTAATAGTATCATACAGTGTGGATGAGAGTATACTGTGTAATAGTATCATATAGAGAGCGGATGAGAGTATACTGTGTAATAGTATCATACAGAGAGCGGCTGAGAGTATACTGTGTAATAGTATCATACAGTGTGGATGAGAGTATACTGTGTAATAGTATCATATAGAGAGCGGATGAGAGTATACTGTGTAATAGTATCATACAGAGAGCGGCTGAGAGTATACTGTGTAATAGTATCATACAGTGTGGATGAGAGTATACTGTGTAATAGTATCATACAGAGAGCGGATGAGAGTATACTGTGTAATAGTATCATACAGTGTGGATGAGAGTATACTGTGTAATAGTATCATACAGTGTGGATGAGAGTATACTGTGTAATAGTATCATACAGAGAGCGAATGAGAGTATACTGTGTAATAGTATCACACAGAGAGCGGATGAGAGTATACTGTGTAATAGTATCATACAGAGAGCGGATGAGAGTATACTGTGTAATAGTATCATACAGAGAGAGGCTGAGAGTATACTGTGTAATAGTATCACACAGAGAGCGGATGAGAGTATACTGTGCAATAGTATCATACAGAGAGCGAATGAGAGTATACTGTGTAATAGTATCACACAGAGAGCGGATGAGAGTATACTGTGTAATAGTATCATACAGAGAGCGGATGAGAGTATACTGTGTAATAGTATCATACAGAGAGCGGATGAGAGTATACTGTGTAATAGTATCATACTGAGAGAGGCTGAGAGTATACTGTGTCAGGGCTGTTTCAATTTGGCTCCCAGGGCGAGATTTAAAAATGCGCCCCCCATGACATAAAAAAGTGCCCCCCCCCACAAAAAAAAAAAACTTGCATGCGCACCTGGCAAGGGGGCGTGGCCTCATCTCTAAATGGGTGTGGCCTCATCTGAAAAGACTACCTCACAATCCAGTTTTTGACCCTGCTCCAACAGATCACGACCACCACAGGAAAAAAAAATTCTACCATATTAAGCCCCACACAGTAATGCCCCCTGCACCATATTATGCCACACACCGCAATGCCCTTGATACATTAAATCCCCACACTACGGCAGGCAAGAGTCCCCATTTCACACATTACGGCAGGTGTCCCAATTTTACACATTGAGAGAGAAAGAGAGAATACTTACAGAGGCGATTACCGCTCTTCGGCCAGCCTCACCAGTCGCTCCTCGCGCCGGCCTTTCCCTCTTCCTAACTTGGATCCCCCTCTGTACTCCGCTCGGGGAAGGGGGGGGGAGGTTCGCGGAATGACGGGGTTGCGTCGTGACGTAACGACGCAACCGCGTCATTCTGTGAAACTCCGCCCCCCGAGCGGGTTACTCGGGGAGAAATAGGAGGGGGAAGCAGGGAGCCACAGTTAGTGCCACGGCAGGCGCCCAGTGCGGTTGCACTGCTCGCCTGCCCCAAGAAACGGCCCTGTACTGTGTAATAGTATCATACAGAGAGCGGCTGAGAGCATACTGTGTAATAGTATCATACAGTGTGGATGAGAGTATACTGTGTAATCAGTGGCGGAACTAGCGAGCGGTGGGCCCAGGTGCGACAAAATGCTTTGGGGCCCCCCCCCCCACATCCCCCCACACACACATTCCATCCAAGTCCACCCCCTCACCCCTGGAGAGGATCTGGTGAGGGGGACCTGCTCAGGGCCAGAGAAATGGATACCTAGCAACAGTGCCGTAACTAGACATTTTAGCACTGTGTGCAAGAAACGGCATCGGAGCACCACCCCTGCATGCAAAACAGGGGCAGTGCGCGCCGTAGGCGCGCGCAAAAATACATAGTGGCGTGGCTTCGTGGGGAAGGGGTGTGGCCACAAAATAATACCAATTCATAAAACGGTACACAGTAGTCTCCATTATTCAAATTACGCCGCACAGTAGCACCACTACACCAGGTAGAGACCCTTTTACACCTTACAGCGGACAGATTCCTCTTTTTACACATTACAGCAGACAGCGTGCCCTTTTTACACATAACGGCAGACAGCGTACACTTTTTACACATAACGGCAGACAGCGTGCCCTTTTTACACATTATGGCAGACAGCGTGCCCTTGTTACACATAACGGCAGACAGCGTGCCCTTTTTACACATAACGGCAGACAGCGTACACTTTTTACACATAACGGCAGACAGCGTGCCCTTTTTACACATAACGGCAGACAGCGTGCACTT